>NC_088934.1:52510000-52710000 GCF_038396675.1 Hydra vulgaris
TCAACAAACAAATGAAACCGCATTTTCAGCCGCAATAGAAGAACTGTTCGACATTGCACATGCTGACGCCATGGAGCTAATTGAGAATCAAGAAGATAAGGTCTTTCTGGAATCTCAAAGAAAAAAGGGACGACCTGGCTGCATGGGCGGAATCGATAAGGTTCTGCTTCAACAACAAAAAAAGCAGAATGAGAGAAAGCAGATATTGCAAAAGAGAGTACATCGATCTCAACTTGATAAAAACACCTTGCTAGATGAAACTGTGTTGGAGAGCAGCAGCGCTGATTCAGAAGAAAGTCAGTCTAAACCTGAAGATGAGGATCCAGTTCTAAGCACAAGTACTGTTACTCCTTCTTCTTCATCACGAAAGCGAGGACGCCAAAGTGTTGTTTCACCACAGCTGGCATCTATGCTTGATAGAAATAAAATGAGCGACAGGTCTGCTATGATGGTCATCGTTGAGGCTTCGAGGGCTCTTGGACAAGACGCTGAATCACTCGCTTTGAATAGATCAACCATCCAACGACTCCGTCGGAAACACCGACAGCAAATTGCCTCCGGAATCATTCAACATTTTAAGCCAAATACTGCTCTTACAGTACACTGGGATGGCAAGCTGATGCAAGATCTGACTGGAACAGAGAAGGTGGATAGGTTGCCCATTCTTGTCACAACAATGGGGAAGACAAAGCTTTTGGATATTCCAAAGATTCCTGCAGGTAATACATAATGGTATAATATATAATGGTATAATATATATGCCTACTTTTATTTTAGTTAAATGTTTTTATAAATTTCGAAATCATTTATTATTATGAAATGTGAATGTGGAATCATGTCAGACAAACTTTAATAAAGACTACTATAAATTACTTTTTAGGCACTGGACAAGACGAGGCCAAAGCAGTCTATGATGCTATCCGAAAATGGGAGCTGGAAAACTTTGTCCATGGTATGTGTTTCGATACAACCTCTTCCAACACCGGTCGGCTGTCTGGCGCTTGCGTTCTTCTCGAACAGCTACTAGGGCGGCCTCTACTGCACTTTGGTTGTCGACATCACATCATGGAACTGGTATTGGCTGCTGCTTTTTGTGTCTGTATGGGACCCAGTAAAGCTCCGGAAATACTCGTTTTCAAACGATTTCAAGCACAGTGGTCATCCTTTGACCAGGAAAGTTATGAAGATGCCTTTTCGGATGATGTTGCCTCAGCTGAACTCTCCGAAGTCAAACATGTAATCATTGTTTTCTGTGAACAGCTGCTGCAAGATCATCAGCCACGAGATGACTATCGCGAGCTGCTCAAACTGATGCTCATCTTTTTAGGAAGAAAGCCTACAGATTGGAAGAATTTTCGATCGCCTGGGTCAATGCATCAAGCTCGATGGATGGCGAAAGCCATTTACAGTATAAAGGTTTGGCTGTTTCGATCACAGTTTAAGCTGACCTTGCGAGAATCTCGTGGCCTCCTACGTGTGAACATATTTCTTGCAAAGGTTTATATCACGTTCTGGTTTTTAACGCCTCTGGCTTACAAAGCCGCTAGGAATGATCTACAACTTATTCAACAACTCCTGGCTTACCCTGATCAAGATATTGGTGCCGCAACATCACGCAAGCTTGCGGGCCATCTTTGGTACCTGTCAGAAGATTTGATCCTTTTCAGCCTCTTCGATCCAGAAGTGGATTTCACTACGAAGCGCGAAATTGTTAAAAGATCATTAGAACAGGAAGGAGAAGAAGTACCTTTGAAACCTGTCGTGGTGGACTTGGCGACAGTACAACAAAAGACGCTTCCTGATTTTGTCTCAAAAAGAAGCAGAAACCTGTTTTCTATTCTGGGCATGCCAGATGGATATCTGGCCGAAGATCCTGAATCATGGAACAGGAGAGATGACTTCAAGGTTGCAGAGGCAACCGTGAAATCTCAGGCAGAACAAACGACCATGCAGAACGAGGAGTTCCCTTGATCCAAGATGCAACAAAGTCTGGACGATTTAAAAGCGAAGAACAGCTGCAATATGCTCTGCAGGTTATCGAACAGAACCGGGCAAACTTTCCGAATGTAAAAAAATCCACCTTACTTCACAATTAACTAGTTCAACTAAGTGAAGATGTGTAACTTTGTGTATTCTATTGTTTCTGTGTTTGTCTCTGTAATTAAGAACTGTTTTTAGTAGTTAGAATTAATTTTCTGTATGAAACTGATGGCAAAATGTGCTGAATTCTGTCACAGACATCAAAAATTCGTATATGAGAAAACTTTGACGGCGTTGAGCCACCTCTAAATATTAATATTTTTTTATGAAACTTTAAACATAATTTTTTTGTATGAAATGGAACCATTTAAAATGGTCAGACTTAACATTGCTCTTATTTAATTTTTTATCATCATAAAAGGGCCACCCTAATATATATATATACATATATATATATATATATATATATATATATATATATATATATATATATATATATATATATATATATATATATTCACATATATATATATACACACACACACATATATATATATACATATATGACTTATTATATGCAAATTTTTATATTACATAGTAAAAATAAAGTTTATTTAATTTTTGCTTAGATGAACATGCTTTAGAGAAGATCAGTCAGTTATATCCCTATTACATGAATAAATTTAGTATTTAGTCATTAATAATAGTTTTCAAATACAGTTCTTTATTATGCCCATGCAGATTGTTAGTTCGTCGCATGAGAATTATAGGGTTCCATCTGCATTTTTATATGTTGTGAGAACTTAACTTTCGTTATTTAATTTTAAAATGTTTTAATGCTATTATTCTTTATAGTTATAAATTACAAGTCGTTTATGTTATTATGGTTTCATTATTAAAAATATATTATTCATAATATTTTTACAGATGTTTGTTTCTATTATTAATTATTAATTAAAACTTTAATTGTTAGATTCTTTTAACATAAAAAAATGCAGATAGAACCCTATAATTCTTACGACGAATTGTATTTTTGTTTACCTCATACTTACATTTTATTAATTTAATCTTTTTTTTTTTCTGCAGACAAATTAGAAGAATCAGTAAGTTTAGTTTAAATTGTTTTAGCTACTATGTCATTTAAAAGTATTTGTATGCTGTGTTAGTATTCCTTGTTGGCTTTGAGTAAATGTTTTGATTTATAATTGGCATTTAGCAAGTACGGTCAACAATACGTAACTTTCATAGATATAAGTTTCAACATATAAGTAAATGATACATCATTACAAATGTAAACTTCAAATAAACGTTTTCAAAATAAATTCAAAATTGGCATTTAGGGTAAATATGGCAAACAAATACGTAGGTTTTGTAGGTTTCAACATTTTAGTGTATAATTTATTAATACATCATTATAAAGATATTAACTCGAAACAGGTGTATTTTAAAGTTAAAAAATATTCCATTCATATACCAACAATCTTAACTTATTCTCTTTACCTTTAGCAAACCTTACTTTAATAATTGGTAAGAGAATTTATATATATATATATGTATAAATATATATGTATAAATATATATATATATATATATATATATATATATATATATATATATATATATATATATATATATATATGTATAAATATATATGTAAATTATGTTAGAGTATTTTACAAATAGAGTGCTCAATGTTCTTAAAGAATAGAGCAATAATAAATTAGTAAAAAACACTAATCTAACTTTTATCATCTACTTTAAATTTCACCATTGCTGGATCATTAGGAAGAGTTTACCAAATCTAAAAAAAAATTGAATTTGTAGAAAAAATACTTTTCAGGAAGTTATAAACTATTATAAAAAAATTTTTAATTACAATATTTTTTTTGTTAACGGGAAGTTACAGAAAGTAATTATAAAATAATTTTCTTTGGAATGGAATTAGTTTAATTTGGTCATTTGTTTTTATAATTTTTTAAGAAGTATTTATTTTCGTGCCTACATTTAGAAATTAATTTAGGTTTTTTATTTAATAAATTTTCTTGATTTAATTGAGTAACTATTTCCAATTTTCTTGCAAACATAGCATACATTTTTCGGAAATGTTATTATAAGGAGGGGCAGATTTTAGAATAGACCATTGTAAATTAAACATTTTATTTTCATCTTGTAAATTTTGACAGCATAGTCTCTTTTTTTAATATTTTTTGTGTTTAAACGATTGTTTGTGGTTGGCATAACGTATAAATATATTTATATATATATATATATATATATATATATATAATTATATATATATACATATATATATAATTCTATATATATATATATATATATATATGTATATATATATATATATATATATATATATAAATGTATGTATGTTTATATATATGTGTACGTATATATATGTTTATATATATAATATATATATATATGTATATATGTATGCATGTATATATATATATATATATATATATATATATACATATATATATACATATATATATATATATATATATATATATATATATATATATATATATATATATATATATATATATATATATATATATATATATATATATATATATATATATATATATACACACAGTATTGAACAAAACATTTGCAACCAACATTGGACAATGCTAAAAAGTGTTCCTAATTTTACATGTCTTAAAAACGAAACGAACTATAATACCACAGCAATCAGTTCAGGAGTCTGGAGTCATAGCATGCCATGACATGAGCAATCAGCTGACAGCACACACGCAGAATTTCGTTGACAAGTGCCATTTTGAAGCGGACAAAACAAGTGCAACTTTTTTGGTTCGTTTTATTTTCTTCAGTCTGGTCCGTTTCAACGTACCGGAAGTTTTTTATTAATTAAAGGAAGTATTCAGAAGCATGCAGAAGCTTCCAAAAGTTTCAAGAAGAAGCATCTGGAAGCATCCAGAAACATTCAGACGAATCCAGAAGCTTCCAGAAGCATCGAAAAGAGGCATTTAGAATCTTTCAGAACAGATTCACACAGGTTCATTTTACTATATAAGAGACATGTAAACCGACATGTAATTCAGTCAGTATATGTAAGTCAATCAGTCAGTATTATCAAGTCAGTTTATCGAAGTGAGTTTTATCAAAGTGTTTTATCGAAGAAGATCAATACAAGAAGTGAAATACAACAAGTGTTTTATTACATCAGTACAGTCCACATCCAACCAAGATGTTGTGTTCCACAGAGCATTATCACAAGTATCATCACAAGGTAAATGTAACACGGTAAGCCTTGAGAAGCGTAATTATTTATTTTTATAATTTTTATGACATCAAGTGCAAAAATGGCTCCCGAAAGTCTTGGATTGGAATTAAGAAAGAAAATTATTGGCGATTACGTAAGTAGTATGTCACAAAAAAAGTATTAGTGATAAAAATCGCGTAAAAAAATGGACCGCATCAAGACTATGTTCCAAATATCGTTCTACGGGGAAGTATAAAAATATCCTGAAAGATGTTATGTTACCTCATGTTGAATGGAATATCCCAATAAAATGGGTTGTTTAGCAAGACAGCGATCCGAAACACACTGCAAAAGTAGTCAAGCAGTGGTTTCAAGACAACCACCTATCGCTGATGGATTGGCCGCCTCAATCTCCGGATCTCAACCCTATCGAGAACCTGTGGGAGATTGCCAACCGCAGAATTAATCGTGAAGGTTTTCGTACTATAGATCAACTGTTTGAACAAATCCAAAAGGCCTGGGCAGCGATTCCACAAAGTTTAATTGATCACCTGATCGAATTAAAGCCTCGAAGATGCAAGGCTGTGATCGTCAACAAAAGATTCGCTACGAAATATTGATAGCAAAATACAGGTTGGTCAACATTTTGTCGAGTTACACTTGTTTCGTTCAAAAGGAAATCAATTTTTTTTAATACTTTTGATTAATTTATTAATTTTCGTGTACAAATAATGAATTTAGTGATGAATAAAACTTGAAAAACTTTGTCTCTAAACAGTTACATAGTTATTTCTCTAAATTGAAAAAATGCAGCACTTTTATATAAAGAAACTAAATTAGCATTATTTGGTTGCAATCGTTTTGTCCGATACTGTATATGTATATGTTTACGTATATATATATATATATATATATATATATATATATATATATATATATATATATTGTTTATTGCAAATAATTTTGAGTAGGTTTTAATTATTAAATAATTGCACGGTTATGTTGTTATTGCATTTTTATTTTTTAGCATCAACTTCATTGGTTATATAAGGTAAGGTCTTTATATTTTTATTTTCCAATGTGATTTTAATTTCCAAATTATTTTAAGGTTTTGCTATATTATTCCATTTTTTTTATATAAAGTTTTTTATATATCATTTTCTAATCATTATAAGTCTATGCTGTAGTATTTTATATTATTATATATGCTATAGTATTTTATATTTTATACTATAGTATTTTATGTGCTATAGTATTGTATATTTTTATTTTTTTAGCGCCATCATCATCATCTAAAGAAGTTGGTAAGGTATAATCTAAACCTTTAAACATGATAGTAATTACAAAATAAATACAAGATTTTATTTATTTTTTTAGAGCCTGCATCTGTTCCAGTTGGTTATGTCATATATTTTTAATAAGAATTTATAGATTTTAAATAACAAATATTTTCCAGTATCGACAAATAATTTACATATATAATTGCAAGATAATGTTGTGATATTTGTATTTTTTGGTTTTATCTTCTTTTGTTAATACTGGTAAGATTTGCATATCTTTACTTTTAAACAACCAAATAATTTTAAGACGATGCTGTATTTTAAGTTTGTTTTTAGCGCCATTGTCATTTGAACGAATTGGAAAGGTGTATAAAGTGAACTCTTTAAAATGATTGTAATTGGAAAATTGCTTAAAGGATTTACTTTAATTTTAGTTTATTATGTTTATTTCTTTACTTAGTGCTATTTTCATATTATTATTAAGTTATGTTATTTTATTAAGTAAATAAAAAAAGGAATGATATTTTAAAATTTAAGAACATTTAATGTAACAATTAAATTTAAATACATTTAATGATTTTGTAAATATTTACTGCAAAATATTTTCTGTGCTTGTTAAAATTAAGAAGAGAATGCATTGTATTTATCATTATAAAAGTATCAAATTTTTGTTAGTTTTCTTTTCATTAAAAAAGGTGTTATAAGCCCGACAAAGATATCATTCATATTTCGAGGAGCAATCGACATTTTTTAGATGCTAACTATAAATTGTCTAAAGATACAAATGTTAAATGTAGAAACGGACATGTACTTTTTGTTTTCATTAACAGCGGTGAGTTATATAAGAAAGCTGTAGAAGAAATCAATGAGTTTTTTATTTTCAACACTTGCTCAAACCATATCGTAAATGTAATGAATGTAGCAAAACAATTGAAACATAATTTTTAAAGGGACTGTAAATGTTTTGATGATTTTTGCAATATAATGTTTTCAGGCTATATATCAATCTCAACAATGACACAAGCATCCCTAACTAGCCTAAGTAATTTACACCTTTGATTGAATCCGACAAACACTAGGAGCTTTTACCAACAGGCAATTGTAGTAATCATGTTCAAAATAGTGACACTTGTGGACAAGAAATGATAACTAGAGAAAATCTATTGAAGAGTCGGTTATGTAATTAGGCTAATCATTTAGCTACCTCTTCCAAGAAATTCAGAAAAAATATAGCTGTACTTAAATCTAAACTAAATATTATGCTACATTAACTAAAAGTTTTGAGAAAAAGTGTTAAAAGAAAACAAGAGATTGAAGAGGTTTAAGAACGGAATTGAAAGAACTGAAGAAAAAATGCAAACATATTATTATACTCAACCACACTTTTGAACATAAATGAAGAAGGAAAGATATATTCGTTACAGATGAGAATGATTATTTATAACATGATAATATGTAATGTCTTAACAGGTAATATTCCTATTCTCATTCAGAAAAATGGTCAATGTATGGGTTTTGCTCTTTCTGATATTCCAAGATGTAAAAAGCGATCCACAAGGTTTTGGAATTTATTAGATAATAACGATTTACTATGAGGTATCATTCCTAGGTATCGTGAAGAGTTCACATTCTTTTTCATACTTGCTTTACTTTAATAAAGCATCACATTAATTTAGACGATATCTTACAATTGAAACAGTAAAGTGTAAAAGTTTACAAGCAACTCTTCGAACAGTATTTTGTTGTGCAACCGCAATCAAACAAATGTGTGTACTTGCAGTATTTGGAAAACTTCTTACTGGACCCTAGATGAAAAAGTTTTATGTTACATAATGGCAAGCAACTTTTGATCATGTTGCTGGTATCCAGGTTGTGAAAAATGTTATACAAACATTTCAAACATGCAAGTCCAATCCATCTGGTTTGTCTTGCAGAAAGACTTTTTGAACAACCGCTCGGGCCAAATGTTTTAGAATCAGTAACAAGTTTATGCTCCGTAGATGAAGAGCTTCTTAAAATGACTTTGGTCTGTCTTATTGCAGTGGAAGATGTTTTAAATAGACAACATAGTAGATATTTTTCGCTTATTGCGACAGAGACATTGAATGAGGAAACAGCTAGTGAAAGGCTTCACAATATAGATAGTGAGAAATTAACGGGTATGTTTAGTGATGGAAAATTACGGATTACTAATAAAACAACTTGCAATATCTCTTACAAACGAAAATCAAAAATGAATAGGAATGTCGACTATCTAGACACTCTAGATTTAAGTTTAAGAGAAAAGATTCTTAAATGGTCAATTTAAAAAAATTCATAAAAGTAAAAATGACTTCAATTACACCATTTGTTACGGGAAAGATGACTGATAATGAAGCTGTTGACTATTGCATGAAAAAGATCCAGCTTGCTGCTGATGTTGTTTCCGGTGAGTTACAGTTTAATTAATTTATAACACTGCAAGTGTTGAGACTTCCAAAAATGTATTGCAAGTGTTATGACTTGCATAAGTAATACAGCAAGTGTTGTGACTTGCCTAAATTATATAGCAAGTGTTGTGACGTTAAATTTTTCGATAGATGGCTCTGGCTTACCTTCACGTGGTGTCTATCGTTAAAAATGATTCATAGTTTCATTTCTTGAATTAATCAATTTAATCATTAACTAAAAGCAAAGCCATATATTATATTATCTTTAAATATATTAAATTGTATATAAATATATTATATTATCTTTAAAATAGTTATACATTATTATTTTGTTAACATTTTTTTTACAATTTATTTTGAAACTGGAAATTTGTTTGTTAACCAAATAAATGATTAGCTCGTTAACTATACTGTATGGTCCTTACTACTGTTAATGTAATAATCACATGAAAGACTTTATTATAGGTTTTTTTGTACTTGGTTAGAAAGATGGTATATTTTTTACAGCCAATTGACTTAAAGCCCCTCAATAGTGATTGTATAATTTTTTTAGTCATATAAATCTAATTAAATAATCTTTGGTTAGAAGTGGAAGGGGCATTTGAATGCCCCTTTCTTATGACATATTTGGATACGCCCTCCCTTATACTAAACTCTCTTATGACCATTGATGCACCATTAATGTACCTTTTAATCTAGTGGAATATGTTTTTTACTTCGTTGTTGTTGTACTTTAACTATTTAATCAGTTATTTAAAAAAATGAAACATTTTTTGATAATATAGTACTAAAACATCAACAACATATCTACTACGAGCTTTCATCTTCCATATTTGGTGGTTGTCTGGTATGAATTTATTTTTAATTTCACGATTTATCTTTTAAATTCATTGCTCAAATTTTGAATAATAACTTTGTTTTAAGTTGAGGGAGGGGATAAGTGGGTAGGTGGTGGGCATACGCCCCTTCCTTAAAAGAAACACCACTTTTATACGTAACATTGTATAACGTAGTTGAATACTGTATAGTAATTGTACTTACTTTAGTTAAGATAAATATATTTATAAAATTAACTCGTTTTTGATCCTAGGGTGCATCAAACCATCATCACCACACTTACCTCTATTGGTAACATACACCTTTCGAAAGTTTTGATGGTTTACTATAAATTTAGAACAACTTTATTGTCTTTTTTCATTACTCATGTCTTCTAAATCAACTTTTTTTCTGAAAAAAGTGTTCAACTTGAAACGGGCGAGGTGGTGATTTGTTGCCCCTCTGTCCATCTGATACGCCCGGTGGTTTGAGTTTAACATAAAGTTGTAGCCCACTCTTACATCTATCTTTTGATACCAAGATATTTGTATTTCGATAAGAATTGGCAAAGTTATAACAATTTAAGTAAAGAAAAACATTATTTTGACCACAGGACCTTAATCAAATCCATTTATAGAAAAATCGGGACTTTGAACTGTCATCACTTTAGAGCCAATTTTTCAATTTTGAGAATTTTTTCACCTTTAAAATACTGTAATAATCCTCTTTCTAATGTTGTATAACATTATAGCCCATATTTATACAATTTGAAGTTAACATACAGCAATAATAAAATCTCTTAAGATCATATTCTTGTTATACATATATGAATATATATATTTGATGAATTTGATTAAGAAGGCTGCGAATTAACTTCTTGTTTTAAATATATTTTGATGTAATCATATATTCACAATATATCGCTGACCTATAGCAGTCAGCATCTACATGCGTAAATAATAACGATATGAAAACTTTATGAGACGATATTGTGGAACCAGATTGAAACTGTTTCCCCTGAAAAAAAAAAATTTCTAATATTAGAAATCAATCTTATTTTTGGTTGATTTCTTTCATGCATATCGCATATTTAAACGTAAAGTTGGAATAGGTAAAGTAAAACTAGGTCGCCTAATTTCGTTCTGATTAGAGCAAATCGCTTTATTAATAATACTGTGGATTATCCTCCTCCGGCTAATTGCCATATAGAGGCCACATTAAGGTGAGTTAGGGATGAGTTAATTCATTTTAGTGTGAGACAAACTTAAAGTAAAACTTATGTTGCGAACCACGATACTTGTGGAGCATGTTGAAAATTCAGTTAAACTTTTAATATAATTATATATTTATCCCTTAATCGGGTCAAGTTCAAAAATTTCAAGCATTTCAACATTTATTAACAAAACATTACAGTTTAGTGTTTAATTTACGAACACTATATTAATTCTAGTTTGGCGAACGGGCTAATCTCAATCAATAAAAGCGACCAATTTATTCAGAAAGAGTTCTTAACAAGAAAACTCCATTTAAGTCTTTGTCAGCAAAAATTAGGTAGGTGAGTTAATCAACAGTACGTATTACACCTTCTAACACAGTTTTTGCAATTCCTGTCTGATTTCTCTATGCTATCTTTCTAAAACGTTTTTTATGTCTTTAAACTTTTTATGTCTTTATATACTTAAATTGTCTTGGATTTCTAGGTTGAAACTTTATCTGTTCATGTTTGACATCAATAAGCATTTCTTTGTAATTCTTGTATTCATCAATAGCACTTCGCACCGATGAAGCTGTTGGAAGGAAATTAATAGATTTTTCAGAGTTTCCTAAAATGCAATAAATATAATATTGTTAGATATTTGGAAATTATGGAAAATATATTTTAAACAAACATAAGATTGAACTGCTATAAAATGACATTATTAAAAGATTACCATGTAACATACACTAGTCAAATGTATAAGGTTTAGGTTGAAAATTTGATTACTTCAAAAATTTTGGTCTCATGATTTTAAGGAATGGTAAACTGACTGATCTACGAAGAGAACGAATTGTTTGGCGTACATCCTAACGAAAAAATCAACTTTTTAGGGTATTTGGGCAAGTTTTCCCCCTCCCCAAATTTTAAAAATACTTTTAGGGAATATTTTAAAATTATTATGTATTTCTTCAAAAAATATTTTAGTTTTTACTTAAAATATAAAAAAAGTCCTAAATTGCAAATCTAAATGATTTTTAAATAGATTTATAGAGTATTAAAATAACAAATATGTATAATATAATACAATTATATTATCTAAGACATAATAAAATATAACTAGAATATATTAAAATAAGAAAGTCCATGAAAAATTGAGAATCAAACTCAAACAAAATTAGGCATAAGGATAAACTTATAGATAAAGCAACATGATTTATAAATGAATTTATTAAGTATTAAAATAACAAATATTATACAGAATATAATACAAAAAGTATCATTTACAAGACATACAATTTTATATTAAAGATAAGTAATCATATTATAATAGGGAAATCCAAAAAACTTATGGATTTTACAAATTTTTCACAGAGTATTTCACAGACTATTTCACAGACTTTCCAATGATTGATTTATATCAAATCATCTAAACTCTATTGCTTGAGTATTCAATCACTGCTCTTCTCAGTAGTTCTCCATGGTTTGATCTGGATTCAGATGTTGCGAATCTACTCAGAGTTTTCAGTATGTTGTGATGAACAGATTCGGAACATTGCTCAACAAATATGCCTAATGGCATTCTAATATTGTTTAAGAAATTAATGAGGTGGTGTTCAATAATATGACTTTTCCACCCCATTGAGAGATTGCGGTTAAAGTTGAATTTAACATAAAGTTTAGTTTCCTAAATCAAAAGTAAAAAATAAATAGCTAGTATGCCTATGACTTAATATTTATAAATAAGAATTGTTTCCATGTTTAATTCTACATCATATCTAATAATTACTTTCCTAAAATTTCTTTTTTCAAATTTTTCTTAAAAATTATTTTCAAATTTTAATTTACCTTTAACTTCTTAACATACATTGCAATGGCATCTGCGTAACCCTCATGAAGTTTCATACCAAAGCACTTATCTACAACTAAAATGTCATGGTTAATGTTGAAATTTAACCATATAATTTAAAGTTATGTTTTAATTTGAAAAAACAGTTCATACACAAATATGTGTGTGTGTGTGTGTGTGTGTGTGTGTGTGTGTGTGTGTGTGTGTGTGTGTGTGTGAGATGTGTGTATAAATTACCTGTAGAAAATGATTTTAACAGCTCAACAACTGGATTATAAAAAGGATAATGGTCAAAAATATGTTGTTCCAAATCAGGCAGAAGCTTCCGAATTTTGTTAGCATTTCTACCATCCAACCCACCTCCATTATATCCATGCCAAATTATCCCATGGTTACTTAGCCATACAGCAATTTCAGATTCTTTACATAAAACATTAGAAATCTCTGTAACAATCTTCATCAGCAAATGAAGTTCTGGTGGAGGAACTACATCAAGTACATATGTATCTCCAGCTACATCAAGCAGACATGAATGAATAACATTTTTGTAGATTTGCATAGAACATTTCTTAGATTCGTTTTCAGCAAAGCTTGTATACAGCAACTTTAACTTATTGAAAGTTCTCAGTTCTCCCAGATTTGACTTTTCACCATTGCAATGAAACAAGAGAATATTCCTCCATGTCCTGATAAGCCTAAAATTATATTTAGCAGTTTAAGATCTGCTGCTAAGTAGAACTTAAGTCTGTTGAGCATTATTTTCTCGATAATTGTCTGAAGGTTCGCATGATTTTCAGTAACATTTTTGACAAATGTCAATACCAGAACTTTCTTAACACCAGTTTTTTTGTTTTCTCGACAGTCAATATCTGTTTCTATATGAAAAACATTCATAACAAATTTTAAGGATCTTGACCACCATCTATTCCAATACGAATAATAACTTTATCTACTTCTAGTCCCCTAACAGTGCAAATATGTTCAACAAGTGATATGGAATTTTTCACATACACAAATCTTTAATTACAGTATGTAGGACTTTTTATTACCAACTTTTTTCTTAGCTGTAAACTCCACTTTTTCTACTGCGTAATAATCCTCAAGACTAGATGACCATATCTTTATTTTCTTTGAAGTGTTAGCTTCCACTCCCAATCTACCCAAATCTTTTCTGCAATCCATTGCAATTGAATTTATTGTAGAATCTGATAGATCGTGCTTCCTTTTTATACTATAGAAAGTTTGACTTAATATTGTTTTCATTGTCCTCTTCTTTCCTATCTGTAAACTTAACGGAGTCCCACCTGTCGACAATTTTATAGTTTCCCCCAATTGAATGTTTTGAACTTGTTGGATTTCTTTTAAAGATTTGGAGAGGACTTGTTCGACTGTTTTAAACCTAAAATTTAACATTTAAAACTTGTCATAAGATTTAATAAGAACTGTTATACAGATTATAATTTATTTATTCTAATACCTTTTAAGATCATCAACATTCTTATGTTCTCCACAGTATCTTTCTTACTACAGGAGTGTCGAATTCCAACTCCAATTCTTTGATAACAGTTAAAGCAAATTTTTTTAATAACTTCATTTGATATCTTAGGTTCATTTAAATAAACACTTAAAACATCTTAAGAAATAATTTTTTATACTTTATAAGTTATTATTAATGGTAACTCAATCAATTTTCAAATTGAATAATTAAATTACAACTTATATTTTATGAAAGTCGATTTTCAAACGTTTGTTACTATGTTTACATTAAAAGTTACACATTACCTTAAGATTTACCTCTTTGGATTAATCTCTGGACATAACACATAGTGGAAATCACAGGTTGACTCTGCATCACCTATAAATATATATATATATATATATATATATTTAATATATATATAAATATATATATTTAATATATATATATATATATATATATATATATATATATATATATATACATATATATATATATATATACATATTTATATATACATATATATATATATATATATATATATATATAAATATATACATATATATATATACATATTTATATATATATATATATATATATATATATATATATATATATATATATATATATATATACATATATATATATATACATATACATATTTCAGAGAAATATGGAATACATTTTACCTTGGAACCTAAATCTTGGAAGTAATCTAATTCTCTCAGACGTGAGCAACCAATTTTCTAAAGTTACAATAGATAATGACTCTTCTTTTTTGGCAGAGTATAAGTAAACCTTGCAGCTTAAACATAAACCTGTTGGGCTAGAAAGTAGATCTGGATTGTAGTTACTATTTGCATACATTTGAACCAGATTTAGGAACTGAGTTCGAGGTTCCAACATAGAACGTTTTAAAATTTTTTGGCCACAATAAGCACAAATAATCTTGCGAGATGATAAATGATCTCTATGTTTATAAGGCATGTCACTTATAATAATTATGCTAGTGATATGTAAGTGATTATGTATATATATATATATATATATATATATATATATATATATATATATATATATATATATATATATATATTTATATATATATATATATATATATATATATATATATATATATACATATATATATACATATATATACATATATATATTCATATATATATATATATATATATATATATATATATATATATATATATATATATATATATATATATATATTTATATATTTATATATATATAAAATACTAATACAAAATATTTCGAAGTTAGAAATAGAAATATTATAAATTATTAAACTTCTTATAATATCTAAACTTATTCCAAAACATTTTCATAAGGATCAAAATATTTTTTCTACAAATTCTATTAATTAATTTTCTTACTGTTTAAAAAAGTTAAAAAAAAAATTATAAAAAAATTGTATGTCACAATTTTCCTTTGCGAGGGGGGAAATTTGCCCCAATTCCCTAAAAGTTGGTTTTCTAGGATGTACGCCAAATAATTCGTTCTCTTCATAGATCAGTCAGTATACCATTCTTTAATATCAGGAAACTAAAATTTTTGAAGAAATCAAATTTTTAACCTAAACCTACTACATTAGACTAGTGCATAAGGACCGCAAGGTTGGGGTTTCCCATATAATGAATAACAACAACATCTTTTCGACTCCGATCTTTATAAACAAACTTCCGAAAAACATTTGGTGTTTCTGTAGCTGTTACTGTGGCATAGTGGAGCTTTAAATTAACTGGTGAACCACGGGGAACTTTACAGCATCCACTCTGCTTCCATATATATCCATCAGCGCGCCAGTCATCTAATAAAATGAAATTTAAATTTTTGTTTAAAACCAACAGAAAATATAATTGCTTAAAACAAGAAGACGTTAGTAAGTCGCCTTAGCCACACAGAAGGAAGGTCCTTATCTAATAATGTGTAGGGGGAACCCTACACGTGACCCTGATAGATAATTAAAAACCATATGACCTAAAAATTAGAAATATTACTTTTTAGATACATTTTATGTTACTTTAAATGTACATCTATAGCTATTCTGCAGCTTTTTTATAGCTATATCTATTTTATAGCTATAAAACTAATATGCATCTAATTTGGGATAGGGTAAAATTTTGACCTTTTCCCCCAGCTCACCTACAAAAAAAGAAATAAGAGGGAAAGGAGAAGTAAGCTATGGACTTTAAAAAAGTTATGAACAGAGAATTCTCTAATATAATGTCTTTCATAAGTATGAACTGAAAATATAGAGTTATTTACCCAATTAATAATTATTAAATTTAAAGTATATTTGCACAGTTATATTTAACAAGTATACTTTTATTGAAAGTGAAAATGCAATTTCTCACCAAAAATACTTATAACAATGTTCCCAGCCGTCCACACGGAATGATCTGCGAATCTGCTCTGCTCTACCGATTGTACTTACCCTTTTTTCGTTGCTGAATGAAATATATTGTGTTCCATTCGATAAGTAGCTCTTGAGCCAAGCTTTGTTTATATTTTTGATTCCGTAGTTTTCTAATTTTTTAATTAAAATACTATGATCAACAGTTTCGAATGCCTTACTAAGATATATGAAAACACCGTAAGTGAACTTGTTTTTGGCATAACATTGAAAAACAATCTGAATGAGATAAAGAATGGCATGATCAGTAGAGTCCCCTGTTTTGAAGCCAAATTGTTTGTTATAAAGAATATTTTTTTTTTTAAAAATGTATATAACTTGTTATGCATAATGCGTTCTAGCATTTTCGAGAAGCATGGAAGTATTGAAATGGGTCTATAGTTAGAAATATAAGTATCATCTCCAGATTTAAAAACTGACATAACTCTTGCAATTTTAAGTTTGATTAAGAAGATTCCTTGTTTAAACGAAAAATAAAATATATGAAAAAGAACTTTTTTGGTATAGAAAATACATTTAATTACATTTTTATCACTAACATTATCAAGTCCTTGTGCTTAGTTTAATTTTAAATAATGCACAGCATCTAATAACTCTTTTTCAGTTAATTCAGTATTTTCCATATTGATTTGCCAGGAGTCAAGTATTTATCCTTGTAAAACTCAGTGTTTTAAATTTGATGCTAAATTTAAACCTGAATTGACATACACCTTCTAAAATGTTTCAGCAATTTATTAAATGTTTAAACAATTATATATTCTTCTGTAATATCTTGATGATGATAATGAAGTTTTTCTTGGAAGACCATTTACCTCAAGTGTTTTTATTTTCCAATTATTCCTTTAATAACTTTGCCACCTTTTTAGTATCGCCTTTAAATTTGATTATTTATTTGAATAGTATAACTTCTTTGAAAGTTTTACAATAAATTCAAAGTGACCATTATATATTTTACTTAATTCGTTTTCATAAGTTCCTTTTTTCAGAAACACTAATACATTGTTTTTTTTTGGTATTTTTTTTGATAATTTTAATATTTCTCGTGTAATCCAAGGGTTCATAAATGTTTTAGTTTTGATAATTTTTGTTAACCACGGGGAAACCTTTATCAGTATTTTTTGAGTATCCAAAGAAAAAAGATTTGTGATCTGTGTGTTCGACAACTTAATGTGCGATTATATTTATTGGGAAATGACCCGATATATTCGATATTATTTCAGTTTTCCTTTTGTTATTTGATTAATGGTATCATTAATAACTGTTGATCAAGTGAGTAATCAAATAAAATTCTCTATTCGTAGTAACTCGTGATGCTTTATATATTGGTGGAATGAACCCATTTTGAAATATGATGTTCTTGAAACTTTAACATTTTTATTCATGTTGTAATCAAGCATATAATAGGAGCGGTTAAATACAGGAATAGCTCCCTATTTTGATTGGATGAATAAATTTTGTTTCCTAAAGTCCGAAAAACATTTTTTCTCGTTTGACGGTGTCGTACAAATTTATTTCCCCTATAAATTTATTTCCGAGTTACACGCCGATTGGTTAAAGAGGCCACCCGAAATAACTAAACAACGCCATACAAACTAATCAATAACACCCGTAAATTTTCTTCCTATCCTGATTAGAAGTGAGTTTAAACTTACATTAGGTTTTAATAAATAAATTAATAACTTTCATGCCAAGTATGATATATTATTTTTATATTTATTCTTAAGATCAATGCAAAATCTCAAGAGCTACTTCTCGAAGAGATAAGACAATACGTATTAAAAGGAAAGTATGCAAATACTGTTTTGAACAGTGAAAAACGTGGGCTCAGAATAGCTGCAAGAAATTTTAACGGAATAGGCAAGTGAATTTTAATTATTTGGTATCTGTAGTAGACCCAATCAAGACTAATACAAGTAATTTAGTAGTAAGGTTTTTTTATATTATCTAAAATAAAATGGAACACAATATACATAATCTAAATATAATAACAATATTGCAATAACACAATATCACAGTATCTAATACTTTCCACTTTTTTTTATTTTCCACAGTTTTAAATATTTTGTTTTAGTTTAGGATTTTAACATATGTTTGAACTAAGTTTTAAAATTTGGTTGAATATTTAGATGGACGTTTGTACTATATTTGAGATGAATCTCTACGACTTGTTTTGTATATTCAAGAAGAAAGAAAAAGGGTTCTTAAAGAATGTCATAATGATGCTGGTGGGGCACACCAGGGAATAGTAAGAACTCAAAATAAAATTAAAAATTTGTACTATTGGATGTCAATTACATCTGATGTGGAAGCATGGGTTAAGTACTATTTGCTTTTTACGAAGGCTATATGTTTATTTTCTGAATAATATAAAGATAATAAACATGTAACTTTCATTATTAAAATAAAATTTAAATTATACATGCAACTATAATATACACTATAAATTGTATTTCTCTAATTAAATAATATATAGTCTAGTATAGATCAAGACATGTAAACAATGTCAATCATTTGTTAAAATAAAAACAATTGCGCCACAACTACACCCAATTCAGGTTACTGAAAGATGGGCAGTTTTAGGAGTAGATCTAATTAGTCCATTACTTGAAACAGTGAATGGCAATAAATATGTTTTAACAGTAAAAATTTGTTTACAAAATGGATTGTTGCTAGAGTATTGCCTGAAAAATCTGCCGCTGCTGTAGCTACTGCTTTGTTAACACTTTTCATACTTTGGTCCACCACAAAAAGTAAATACTGAGCAAGGAAGAGAATTTGTGAATGAGGTAAAGACTAAAAAGGTTTCTATAACTTTTGTTTTCTTTGTGTTATTGAAAATTAATTTTATTAGTTTTTTTTATTAATTATTATGTGTAGCTTAACAATAAAATTTTTCAATTAATGGGTATTTAACATTCTGTGACATCAGCATACCATTCTCAAAGTAATGGTCAAGAAAGTAATGGTCAAGATGAACGTACAACTCAAACTTTTAAACGTGCTTTAAGCAAGTATACTATTAACGAGATGAATAACTGGGATAGGTTTAGTAGTGTATATTCTTATTTCATTTTCCTTATATATACACTATAATTTATTATTACAATAATTTTTTTATACGATTTGTATTAGTTACACATCTGCTATTGCTTATGGACTGAACATATCATGCCAGAAATCTACTAAGATAACTCCGTTTTCTCTAATGTATTTAAGACATCCTCCAGGTATTGAGATGATTAATGTTCTAAATGAGACTGATGATTCTTTAAATAGTAGTTTTCTTGACAAAATATCTGACTTTACAGTAGAAAAGTTAGTTAATGATTGTGAGGCTGTTGAGAAAAAAGTTAGAGCAAATTACAGTAGAAAAGTTAGTTAATGATTGTGAGGCTGTTGAGAAAAAAAGTTAGGGAAAATATAAAAATTGCTCTAGAAAAGCAGTGTAAGCAACATATGAAAAAAGTTGCAAATAAGGGTATAAAGACATTTACATTTAAAATAAATGATCAAGTGATGAAGTTAAATGCAAGAAAACGAGGTCGCAAAGGTGAGCCTTTATCTAAGGAGTGGATGGGACCATATACTCTAGCTGATTTAAACATAAAAGGTCAATGCACTTTAGAAAACCCTAATAGTGAAATTTTAAAAACAAAAGTAAACGTTTCTCAGCTTAAACCTTAATATCCATGTCAAGACATAAAAACTAATATTCAACATTTAGAAGCAACTCATTTAGATTTGTCATACAGTAGTTTTCCTGCAACAAATACAGTCAAAAATCTAAACCTAGTCTAAAAACGTCATCACAAAATCAATTTTATATAAAAAACACTGACTATTGATACTTATTCATCCAAAAATAGCATTACATTTAGTGTACCAATATCTGCATTTGAAAGTATACTGAATCAAAACATGTTAGAAGATATTGAAATTAATGCTGCTCAAGTAATATAAAAAAATTAATTTCCTGATACTCAAGGTATGCAAGACACCTTATTAGGAACAAATCTTATGTTCCGTATACAGTCACAGAAGATGCTACAAATTTTGCATGACGCATCCTTTCACTGGTTGTTGATTAGCACACTTGGTTGCAGCGATGGAGTCGTTTAAATTTATGACTCAATGAAGACAGAAATGCCAACTTTGCATGTAAAAAAACAAATTGCTTGAATTATATAAAACAAATTGCTTCAATTATATCATTTAAAATGCAGTTATGTGTCAATACCAATCATGTTAGCAAAAAGTTGGAAGAATTGACTGTGGTTTGTTTGCAATTGCATTTGCAGTAGATATTTGTATGGGACAAAATGTTGCATCCATTTCGTACAATCAATCTGCAATGCGCCAGCATTTACACAATTGCTTCAAAGCTAAGTATTTTACATCATTTCCAAGACCATATTTAGAAAGTACAGTTAATAAATGTGAAAGTTCTGCGATTTTTAATGTTTGTTAATGTTCCTCTAATATTGAATTTGAAAAATTATTCAGTTTAATAGCTGTAAAAATTGTTTTCGCATTTTTTGTGAAGCAGTCACAAACATATTTAAATAAATTTAATGCATGAAAATGTCTTTTGTGTATTATTTAATAGTTTGCTTATAGTATATCTTTGATTTATTTTAGTTGTTTTTATTTTTGTTCTAGTTTTTTTTACAGTTTATGCTTTAAACTTAAAACAGTTTGTATTGAAGTTTTATTTAGTTACATTTTTAAAAATTTTGTTATGTTGTTTTATCGTGTCCTTTATTTTTTACATGAACCAATTTCCAAAAACTTCTTGTATTGTTTACGCTTTTCTTATCTTTTATTTTGTGTACTTTAGCTGTTTGAATTAAATATGTGCAATACACCTCAAAAATTGTATTTTAACTAGTCCTCTAAAGTTCATAATGGTAGTTTTTTATGCAATAAACGAGCTGATGAGTAAGATTTTTTTAATTTTTTATATTTGTTTTTTCTGAATTTCTGATTCACATTTATGTCAAATATTTTACAGTCAGTTTCAGCTGGGTTTCCTTCAGCTGGATCATCAAGTAGCTTCCTGATAATCCTGCTGAAAAAGAAACTGACATTAAAAGTTCCAGTTTTTACTAAATTATATATATATATATGTGTGTGTGTTTTTATTTTTGTTCTAGTTTTTTTTACAGTTTATGCTTTAAACTTAAAACAGTTTGTATTGAAGTTTAATTTAGTTACGT
Source organism: Hydra vulgaris (assembly GCF_038396675.1). NCBI lineage: Eukaryota > Metazoa > Cnidaria > Hydrozoa > Anthoathecata > Hydridae > Hydra > Hydra vulgaris. Next base: position 52,531,933 of record NC_088934.1, read on the forward strand.
TTTGAAAAATTTAGTGTCTGTGTTTTTTTTTTAGTGTGTGTGTTTTTTTTTTAATTTAGTGTGGGTGTTTAAATTAGTAAAAACACCTATCTAATTTTTAGATTTCTTCAACATAATGTTTCTCCATCAGTAGGTTCATCAGGAAGCATGGCTTCCTGATCAACCTACTGATGGAGAATACAATTTTAGCTACTAAATAAAAAATTTAAATGTGTAAAAATTTTGTTAGTGTATGCTACAAAAAGAGTGCTTGATTTTCATAAAAAACAAAAATGTAATAAATTAGCTTCTTGAGGATCCTATAGATAGTGAGACTGTTCAAATCATTTTTTATTTATTATATATAGTAGTATAAAATAAAAAAATATTTTTTTAAATAATTCAATATAATAATATCATAATTTTTTTGAATATATTGCTATATTATTATATTGTTATTGCATTATTAATTGCAGTTATGCAATAAGTAACAAAAATATAAGTAAAGAATCCAGAAATGAAGGGCTTTTTTTAGTCAATATTAATACTTTTACAGTTTAACAATACTTTTACGCCTATTAAACATTGGAAAGAATTTAGAATTGGAGATCAAACCTTCAGCAGCATTACAACTTAAATATGAGGTGCAAAGTCCTATGGCTTACTTTCTAGTTGGTGCACTTCGTTAAGTTAGTTAGACATTGTATGTCTAATTTACGAACAGAATAGCCAAGGCAAATTTGATATTTTATTATTAGTTGTTTTACTAGAATCCATTAAATATATATACATATATATATATACATATAACACATCGCTCAATAAGTCCGTAGGATAGCTAATAAAACAACAACATTTTGACATAATTTGATTTTATTCATCAACATAGTCTCCTTTAAAGGCGATACAGTCATTCCAGCGCTTCTCTAACTTTTCGATACCATGTTTGTAGAACGATTTATCTTTTCCTTCAAAATATGCTTCAGTTTCGGCGATGACCTCCTCATTCGATCCAAATCTCTTTCCCTGGAGCATCCTTTTGAGATCTGAGAACAGCCAATAATCGCTGGGGGCCAAATCAGGCGAGTATGGTGGATGGGGCAACAATTTGAAGTGTAATTCATTCATTTTTACCATTGTTTTCATTGACTTGTGACACGGTGCATTGTCTTGATGAAAGAGAATTTCTTTCTTCTTCATGTGCGGTCGCTTTTCGTCAATTACAGCCTTCAATCGTTCCAATAATGCCATTTAATATTCGCTGTTGATCGTTTTACCTTTCTCAAGATAATCAATGAACAATATACCATGGCTATCCCAAAATATGGAGGCCATAACCTTGCCAGCAGAGGTTTGAGCCTTTGGGCGCTTTGGGCGGCTTTCACCCGCTGGTGTCCACTCAGCCGACTGTCGATTTGACTCAGGAGTGAAATGGTGGATCCATGTTTCATCCATTGTGACGTAGCGACGCAAAAAATCCTTTTTATCTCGGTGAAATAGTGCCAGACATGCTTCAGAATCATCGATTCGTTGTTGTTTTTGGTCCGGTGTTAGCAAACGCGGCACCCATTTCAAACAAAGCTTTCTCATACCCAAATGTTCGTGTAATATTGTAAACACACTGCCTTCTGATATCTTTATGGCCTCGTCAATCTCCTTCAATTTCAATTTGCGGTCGGATAAGACGATTTTATGGATTTTTTTGATGTTTTCCTCAGTAACTGCCGAATTTGGGCGACCGGAGCGTTCAGCATCATCGGTGTTTGTACGACCACGTTTAAAGTCAGCAAACCACTTTTCAACCATTTGCCTCGATGGAGAGGAGTCCGAATAACACTTATCAAGCCATTGTTTGGTCTGCACCGTGTTTTTTCCCATCAAAAAGCAATGCTTAATGAGCACACGAAATTCTGATTTTTCCATTTTTTTCAATTCACAAAAGTTGATTCAATCGTTCACACACTAACCTGGTAAATAATGGTCCGATTGTCATGAAACTTTGACAGATATTTTTTTAAGGTTGGTACTTTCTAAAAACAATACGGATTCGGTATTTGTGTTGCCATCTATATGTCATCCTACGGACTTATTGAGCGATGTGTTATATATATATATATATATTTATATATATATATATATATATATATATATATATATATATATATAATAATCAAACACACACAACACATAATCATGTGTGTGTGTGTGTTTGATAAAAGCTTCTGTAAAAATACTTTTTACAGTAGCTTTTATCAAACAAAAGATGCAAGTTTAGAGAATTCTAGTTCAGAGAAATAGTATATACAGAATTGCCAGAAAAAATCCTAAGTATAGTGCCAAACAATTTTCTGAAGAAATAAATCTAACTCTTAAAAATGACATCTCAAGACAGACATTAAATAGAAGATTAATTGATCGTAACCTATGCTTGTTATAATGATGCTTTAAAACCAATGCTTAAACGATCAGATCGGCACAAACGGCTTCAATTTTACAAAAAAACTTCTAAGATGAGTGATAATGATATTAAAAAAAATAGTATTTAGCGATGAATCAAATCATACAAAACTTTAAAAGAGTTATATGATAGTTTGTCCTTTGAATATTGCCGAAATCTTTTTGGATCTAATAAAAGAATATGTAGACTTTGCCTAGATAACAAAGGCGGTCACATACTATATTAACTTGACTTACAGTTTAAAATAAAAAATAGTGAGTCTAAACTTATGATCAAAATGATCGTAGATATCTTTTTACATAATTTTGTTATTTTCAAAATAAAATACTTTAAACTAGGGTTTTTTTTTTTTTTCTTGTCTTATAAATATTAAAAAGAATTTCATAAATAAAGTATTAAAAAAAATAAAAGTAATAAAAATAAAGGCATTTTTTTAGATCACAAATCACTTAGAAACTGTAAGTTTTATTCTGATTCTAAATTTTTGATTACTATTGTATATTTGTGTTGTTGTAAAATGTTCTGCGAATTTATTTCCACATCGGAAATAAGTTTATGTCGGGAGACAATTTTATGCGTAAGCCGCGTAATATTATTTCCTTAGTAACCAAAACTTGCGCCACGGTAATAAATTTATGGGGGAAATAAATTTGTACGACACCGGATATCGTGACTTGTATATGTTATATTTAGAACATGTATATGAAATATTATGAATATATTCTTTAGATCGGAGCAAATATTTTGACCAATCAAATTAGGGAGCCATTCCTGTAAAAGTCTTAGAATTTTTGGTTTTTTTTACCTAAACTTTATTTACCGCTATTGTTTTTAATTTGTTTATAGTATTATAGTTTACTAACTTTGTTAATTTGTTTTTATGTTATTTTTAAGTAAAACATCTACCGAGAGTGTTAAGTAAAACATGTACAGAGAGTAAAACATAAAATTATATTATCTTTTGAAATACATTCAATGTGTAAATAAAAAATTTTATTTGTTTTATTAACTAATTTTTATTTTATTAATTTTACAAATAATTAAATAATAAAAAATTTTATAACTGTATTTTATTAAAATACAGTGTGTTTTATTAACACATTGATTGTATAATAATATGTTTTGTTATTGTAAATCTATTATAATACATTTACAATAGTTACCCTGTGTGATACACACAGGTTTGCAATAGGTAAATGTAATAGGTAAGTGTATTAAAATACACTTACCTATTACATTTACCTGTTACATTATTGCATTTAATAATTAACCTGTGTGTAACACTCAGATTAATTATTATAAATGTATTATTATACATTTACAATAATTAACATATACTATTTTACTTTTACATTCTAAGCTATGGCGATAATTTCAATCAGAGGTTTGTTGGTTCAAAATAAAATTAAAAGTTAAATTAATATGCTTCATAAAATTATATTGTTTAACTAATGATTCTCTATTACATTGTTTTATTAACTAATGAAGTTAAATACACGTAGGTTAAAAGTTAAAATTAAATTAATTTTTTAAATGGTGTAGTTTTCTATAACTAAATTTTATCTTACTAAAAGGATGTCAACAAATATTATCTTACTGCCAAGATCTTTCTTTAAAATATATGTCTTTAAAAAACATTGAGCGATCTAACTGTAAAATACACTATGTAAGCTAGTGTATTCTAAAATTTGAGTGCTCAATGTTTTAAGCCTTACGTTTGCAAGGAAAATTTAGTTCAACTCTATTTGCATTATTCAATGACTAGATTTATTTAATGTTGGAGTAAGTTTCTGGCAAATTTTCTGATACCTCAACAACAATATATCTCTTAACTAGTGTCTTTACCAGTCCTTTAAATGAGAGGTTGATTTTGAGGTGGTAAGCTGCTATCTACTCTTAATGCAGTACAACAATGCTTGGATAAAACTTGAGAAAACCTTTACCACCATCAATTCCAAGCTTAATAAATTATCCATCAGAAAACTTGCAAGTGAATAACTGATACACAAGACTTGACAAATCATTGCATTGAGCAACATCCCGAACTGTACCAGACCCTTTCCATTGGTAATTTTTAAGTCACTGCGGGTGACATAAAAAATATTTTTGGTTTAAATTAGTAAAAACACTTATCTAAATATCCTCTACAGTCTTACAGTCTGTTTTACTTTCAGCAGGATCATCAGGAAGCTTCTTGATAAACCTGCTGAAGATGAAACAAACTGTAGAAAACATTTTGATAAATATTTTTAAAATTTTTTATATATATATACATGACATATATATATATATGACATATAGATATGACATATATACATATATATATATATATATATGACATATATATATATATGACATATAGATATATATGACATATAGATATATATGACATATAGATATATATTTATATATATATATATATGACATATATATATATGACATATATATATATGACATATAGATATATATTTATATATATATATATTTATATATATATATATATTTATATATATATATATATATATATATATATATATATATATTTATATATATATATATATATATATATATATATATATATATATATATATATATATGTATATATATGAAATCTTACTAAAATGATAATTTTAGTTTATTTTCAAATTTGTTAGCTTCATAAAATATTATTGTTCAACTAATGACAACTAGTGACATTTAAGTTAAGAGTTCTATAGAGTTTTCTATAGCTCAACTCTAAGTTATTCCAATAATGTGTCTACACTATACAATTTTCGCTTGAATTCAGTTTTCATTTGCTCTGATCTGTCTTACCACAATTATTTGTTCCCCTACATTTTTTTTGCTGTTATTTCTTTGCCTCAGCTACTAGAATTTCAAGATCTTTGTTTTCTTGTATTGTCAAATTATGAGTCTCTTTGATTGATTTATATTTTAGCATCTGCAAATTTACTCAGATTCTTTATTACAAAGTTTTTTTGTCAATAATTTACTAGTTTTACCAACAATTGTCTTGAGCAATGTTATACAATATTGTCTTTTTTACCAAGCTGGATCACTTTAATTATATGTTTCTTGACAATATGTGAAGTAGTTATAGTAAATGATTGAATACAAAATTACTCATCTTTTTTGTATGATTTATCTAATGAGGTCACGTTACTTCCTGATACTCTAAATAGTATTATGTTGTTTGGCCTTCAACTTTGTTTTGTAATCTCCTAATTTATGAGTTTACCTGCACCAGAAATCTTTTACAAACCCAATGTGTCTGGTTAAAAAGTAAAAAAGGAGAGGGTCTTAAAAAGCTCTGGGTGGATGGGAAAATTTTCTAAAAATTAATAAATGCTCCTTGTGTATAAAACAGTTGAATTACATTTTTTTATGAACTCATTGCTCACAAAATGTAACCTTCCTACACACTCCACTAGCTTATTTCCCAGGTATTTTTGCTTGGTCATTCTTAACTGGATGACTAATGTCTTTATCATGTTAATCTTTAGCTCTTTTGTTTCAATTCCATCTTTTCAACACTGAAACTTTTCAACACTATATATTAATTCTCCTTCAACTACATAAATTAGTTTTTATGCTAAAATAAGTCTTTACAAATAGCTCTTTACAAATAGATTACAAAACGGTTATAAAAACCTAGGGTGTATCACTGAACAATGCTGCACACCAACTTTTACTTTCAAACTAACACTCTCTCTCTTTCTGTTGTTTTCATTTATGTTGTGATATTTTCATACATAGTCATGAGAACTTTTTTAACACCTGAATATCATTAAACCCATCACACAAGCTCTCACGGCACTTTTTCAACGTTAACAAGCAATAGGAGATTCTGAGCTCTATTAATAGCTCTGATTCTATTCCACTAAATTAAATTACCTTTGTATACAGCCTTTACTTTTTTTCGAATGAGAAAACCTACTTCAACAATATAATTGTTGTTACTTTATCAGCTTTATCTTAAACACACTTTTTTTTTCTGAAAAAAACTTATAAAAAACACCAATAACACAATAGAGTGAGCTAATTGTAACTTCAAAGCTGTCATTATTGATTGTGATCATGTTAAACGATATGCTAATTAGGTCTGTTGTTATTTTTAAACTAAATAAAAATTCTTTCTTTATCTATTATTCAAATTTATAAATTTATAACTACTTTCGAGTCCTTAATACAAAAGGGGCAAATTAAAGGTATAAATAAAGAGGTAATAAAAGGGTGGGTTAGAATTTTAGAGGGGGTGTCTTATTAAGCTTAAGGTGGGTGGGAAAATTTCCATAAAATTAACAAACGTCCCCTTTTTTTTTATCTAGGACTCGAGAGTTTATAACTATAGAGCAAACATCTATTTTCATTCCTTTTTTTTTTTATAGGCTTGTGTGTTTGTGTTAAGCTTGTATAAAATTTTACAAAGGAGTTGCCAATTTTTATGTATTCTTTATATGTTTATCTTTTAGAAGGCTTCGTAAGTAAAATTCAAAAGTAAATGATAATTTAATCTATATAATTCACTCCAAACAGTTATACATGAAGTCTAAGATGCAGATGGTGAAGATTTGCTGCACGTCACATCAATCAGAGTAATGTTTGTGATTACATCAAACACCTTATTAGAGTCATGATTTAGTAAATCTTGATGAAAAAAACTGTTTGGTAAAAAGACATTTACCAAAAAAAATCTCTGTTAAATTTAGAATTATTCAACTGTCTAAAAGATTACTTCTATAAAAAAGGTGTAGTGCATACACCTCGATGTGTTCTTTTTCATTAATTCTTTGTAAATGAAAAGTTAATTTGTCAATGCAATATTTATCAAGTTTAGTCCATTTCAAAAAAGTGTGATTTTTTTAATAAAATGTAACACTAAGTAATCTAATGCTGAAAGGCCATAAAGTGCGCTTTGCCCATGCGCTTTGAAGTTTAGAGTTGCAAAAATATGAAAATTTGTTTTTCATATATTATACTGCAGAAAAACACTAAAATTAAGGTAAATTGAAAATATTACTTGCTCTGGTTACCAGCGAAGTCAGAAGCGATTGCCATAAAAACAATTTCAAAAATTGCATGCTGTGTGCATGCAAGTGTTTGTTACCTAAATGAATTTATTTTTTCTGCAATTTATTTTTATGTTAAAATGCTAACGAAAATTAAATTCTTGTTGCTTTTTTAATATTTACGAATTGTAAGAAGGAAAAAATTGAAAAGCGCATTTTCAACTTCCATCAACTAGAAAAAAAGTTGATATCAAAATTTTTAACCTTGATTATAGCCCGTTAAGAATTTTTTTTTTTTTTTTGCAATGAAATGATTAGGGGTCGTCCACAAAATACGCCACGCTATAAGGGGCAGGCAGTTTGGTGGTTTTGTGATGACTCGTACAAAACCTGCTTCTATAGTGATTATGAGACAAAGGTGGGGGGGAGGGGGAAGGAGGGTTAAAAACGGTCAAAAATTGCGCGACGTATTTTATGGACGACCACTTATCAAAAAACTACATTAGACTTTATATTCATTAGTTAACCGAAAAATTAAATTGACATTTAGTTTTGTAATTATTTGCATTATTCCAAGAAAAGTTTACTTTTATCAAAAACATCGTTTTTAAATAATTAAAAATATTTTTAAATAGTTAAAAAAGATGTTATTGGGGTTTCAGTATGTCATAACTTTTTGCGCTTTTTCCTCTTTCTCGCGGAATTGCCAACATAACAACCCGTATAACCCTTTGAGGACACATCCCTTTTATTAAGCGTGCTGCCTACCCAATCGGTCAAAATGTTTCAAAATTCAATTATTTTACATTAATACTAGTTTGTTTCTTGAAACAATGTTATTTGACCGTTCTCCGAGTTTTAGGATAACTTAAGCAGCATGCAACTATGCTTAAAAACAAACAAACAAAAACCCTTACGGCTCTCAAAGGAACAAGCCCTGCAATTGATAATAGTTTAAGATCATATCTTAATGATTAAAGCTAATAACTTAATGATTTTGATTTTCTCGTTATACTGCTGATTTACTAATGGTAATAACCAGTTGGTCTTATTGCGCACGAGATAGATTCGAAGCGGTTAAGCTTACTGCTTTTGAAATTTTTAATGCTTTTGCTATAAAAGCGGGTTGCAAATCTTCAGCATAAAAAATTCCTATGGTATATTATATCCAAGGTACTCTTTGCACGGTCGAAAAAGTTTTTCAAAATGGCATGTGTAGAACATTTGCGTGCATGTAAATCATGATGTCGCATGCATTGTTCGTTTCTGCATTCTGCAAAAAAGTTATTTAAAAAAATCATTTTATCATACCATAGCATGGTTTTAAAGTGTTTTGACGCTTACTTACAGTCCTGTTGCGTAGTGTTAAAAATCGTACCGTATGTTAAAAACTTTGATGTTTTATTGCATTTTTTATAACATATTATATATGGTTGTTAATAATTATTTATACTTTTTTTCATATATCATAGATTGTGTCGTTATATTTGTAGTTTTTAAGCATTGGATTTTTCGTTACGACCGTCACTACAAAAAAAACACAAAAAGGCTTGTAAAACTTCAAGTAAAATCTATGAAACTCAGCATATAATAACATCAATTGTGCTAAATACACACATCAAAGAATTTTCTTATTCCCACGCCGTTCGTTGCATCAAGTATGACAGTTGTTTTGTTTAGAAGTGGTAAATAGGTCATTTTTAATAACATAAAGATTGTAAATTGTTACGAACGTCACTCTCGCGGAATTGCCCATATATGTGTGTATATATATTGCCGTTGTTTTTTTATATGCGTTGAACCTATTTATACTTTTAGCACCTTGGTGATTACGTTGCTGATGGTTTTCATTGCATACTTTTTTACTGCTGATCTTCGCCACACAGCAGCTATAATATTTTAAATTTTGCCAAATTTGGTATTTCTTCTACCATTTTACCTACAATATGCTATTGACCTGAGAATTTTCCTTCCTCTAATAATTATTTTGAGAAATAGCTGGGTTTCTCCCATAAATTAAATTAGGCTTTCAACAACAACTTAAATAAAGCATAAACAATTTTTGTTTTTTAAATAATACCATCTGCCATACTTAAATTATGCTTACTAAATATATTTTAAGTACGGCATACTTAAAACTTCAAAATATAATTAGCGATTACTTGATCATTATTATTATTTTTTTTTACATACCGAGCCTTCTAGAATCGAGGTTACTCTTTTTTATTTTGATTAAGTTGCAACCATTAGGCTGTGTTAGAAAAGCGTTACTCTAAAGCACATAAAATTAATGTGACCCCTGACAAATAAAAAAGTTGATGTCTGGTACTGCGAACGTAGGTGGGGACTGTATGAACTTGTGCTTATTGTTTAAAGCGGTCGTTATACAACGACCGCAAATTTTTTATTAACTCTAACACATTAAAAATACCAAATCTACGAATACGAGTAGTTGTTAAACACAATCCCTGAAATCTCCCGTAGTAAGCCACCCCTTCTGGCTCTAGCATACCCTCTTCGCCACGTAAAAGACGGTAAGTCTCGCCCACCATTTCCAATCCAAAAATGAAACGCCCTTCTTGTTTTTGGCCCTGGGTGATTCTGGCGCCATACCATAAAGTCATTCCACGTCAATTCTAATAATAAAAAAAATAAGTATGTAATTCGACGTGGTTTCAGTCCAAATTCATTTGACCAAAGAAATTTTACTAACATTCATGTCTACAACAAATTTATAACTACAGTTATTAGTTAAAACTTCAAAATTTAGAGATTATAAATGTAAATATATTACCTTTCTCCAATAGGAGTAATGCCGGTGGCGCTACTACTGGTGGTTCTGGTGCAGAAAACGTTGGTTCCGGAAGCACTGATTTCTCTAAATAATATAATAGATCGAAATTAATAAATAACTATTTTTCTAATTAATTTTGTAACAATTTAAAGTTAAAGTAAAAGTTAAATTAAAACAAAATTATATTTACTTTCTCGAGGTTTATCTGTTTTTTTTTATCTAACATAAAATTGAAGTTAAAAGTGTTATTTAAAATAATTATAATTATCTTCTCTAAAAACAGTAAACTTTATTATATTGTCTTATTCATGATTAGTTTAAACTTCATTAAAATAATTATATATAAAAAAATAAAAATTATATATCTCATTACAACATATACTAACGGTGTAAAAATTTAGTTTAAGGGAAGGGTAGCTACCAGACTACCCCCTTTCCTCCTTCAAAACAATAATATTTTAGCCCCTCCGCTTCCTCCTTCACTCTTTATTATATTTAAGCGAGCTGAGAGAGACACTATTTAAACTTTATAAAGCACCCTCCATATAAAATAATACCTAACAGCAAAGCTTGTTTTTCTAAACAAAAAAATAAAAATATATATGAAAATATTAAAATGCAACGTTTTACTTATAGCAAGAATTTGCTAATACATAAAATGTTACCTAAAACCAAGATCTTTTTGTCCAGAAATTATGTAAGCAGAATTGAAATTTTTGTGTGTAATTATGAATATTTAAATACGACATTACATTAATTCAACAGGTAATAAATTAGATAATTTGGAAGACTTAAATTAATAAATACCAAATACCTAATTCCTTTTTTGCTGCCACTATTAAGAGAAATAAAATATATTTATTATGAATTTTCAATTAATGGCCCCATAAATTTTTTGCATTTGATAAATTGCATAAATTATCATAAAACAAAATAATCAATCACAAAAAAGAGTAAAGAATAACATTACTTAATTTAATTCTTTCCTCAAGTTGAGCTAAAAAAATAAATAAAATTTGTAAACAATGACTGTAAAAGATTTTTGGAAAACAAGTTCATTATTGAGTTTTAAAATATTTGTTTTATACCAAGTTTCAGTTCCTTCTTTTCTAAAGAAAAATGAAAATGGATCAGAAAAGATCTAATAAAATTATAAAATAATGTCATAAAGAAACTTTTCAAATAAAGTTCTTTTTTCATTACCAACTTCTTTCTTTATTATATCCAAATCTAAAGAAAAAATATCGTATAAAAATGGAAAATTCCAATCTTTTTACTTAAAATCATATTTTTTTTGGAAAATATAAAATTTATATTTAAAAATGTCAAATAAAAAATTTAAAACAAACATTTATTTCAATTACCTAATTTTTTTTTTAATACATCCAAATCTAAAACAGCAAATATTATATAAAAATATTCTTTGATCAGAAAAAAAAAACCTTATTTTTTAGACCTCTTGTTTGGTAAAATTGCTACTCATAATGTGTGTTAAATTAATAATTGAAGTAATAATGTTAAATCTTTAATTTCACTTGAAAAACAATGTTCTTAACAATTCTTACATACCTTTTACTTTTAAAACTTTATTCACTAAACAAAATTTGAAAAATTCAGGCATCAGATAAACGGAAATACAATTCACGTTTTAAATATTTTTAATAAAATATATTAAATTAAAAACAAATTAAATTAAAAACATTAAATTAAAAACAAAAAAGATTTTATTTTTTTACCAACATCAACTTTACTTTTAAGAAAATCTAGGATAAATAATGAAAATAAACAGCATCTTTAATGTTATTATCAATACTTTGATAGAAATTTAATTTTTTACTAATTAAAACAACATAGATAAAATATACCACAAGAATAATCTTTTTCATAGTTACAACTATTAGCTAAACAATATAAATTAATTTTGTTTTAATGTAAATATTACAAGTTACATCAACAACAAAAAAAGATGAAAAATGTATTGGAAGATTATACTTATTTAGAACTTTATTTTATAGGAATCAAAATAATCATTAAATAAAAGATTTATGAATATAAAATTTATTGTAGAGCTGAAAAAGACATGATTTTAAAAAAAACACAAACTATTAAATATGAGACTTACAAATTTCTCCACCTTCAGACAACATTTTTAACTAAAAACTCATAAAATTTTTATAATGCATGATATAAGCATAGAAAATAATTATACTAACTTTATTAATAACATTATATACATATATATATATATATATATATATATATATATATATATATATATATATATATATATATATATATATATATATACAAAAATATATATAAATTCGGCGGGAGTAAATGAGTGTGAGAGAGTAAATCTTAATTTGCTCCCATGAACCACTTTAGAGGAGTGTGGACAAGAGCAAGAGGTAAAGCTCTTGCTTCTCGCCGAGGAGTGTTTATAAATATATATTTAAATATATATATATACATATATATATCTATATAGATATATATATATATATATATATATATATATATATATATATATATATATCATATATATATATATATATATATATATATATATATATATATATATATATATATATATATATATATATATATATATATATATATATATATACAACCCTTGGAATTAGGAAAAAAGAGGTCAGCCATATTCTACCAACCTCAAACTGTTAGAAGTGGGCAAAAAAATTTGGTTTTATTTATACATGCTATTCTTACTATAACAAAAAAATTAATCACTAATACTATATTACATAGTAACTATATATACTACTATATTATATATAAACATACATACTATACTATAATTACAATCATTCACTATTGTAAAAACCAAAAATAAATAGTTTAAAAATCAAATTGTTTTATAGATCTTAAATGATGGATCAATCACATCAATGGTCTTTAATTAGACGGTTGTTGCATTTAATGAAAAATAATAATTAAAGCTAAACCTTGAAAAGTTAAACATTTAAGGTATTAAAAACTATTACTGCTGTTAATATATACTTTTTGGAATGTTAATAACGAGAATGCATAAATCTCAGTTAACTTTGATTAATGGTTTAATTACAAACTGTTGATCATGTTGCTGTCCAAAATGTAACAACCCAAAGACCAAAACAGTTGCCAAAAACAACAAATCTAGGTCTACAACATACTACCTTAATAAAACACTACATTTTACATCTTCTGTAATTCAATTCTATGTTAAAATAACTTCTGTTAAACTAACTTGTCTTCAACCATTTTCTTGTTTAAACAAGAATTTTTGTTGTAATATCTAATCAAATGATTTATCATATATCTATGCTTGGTGAATTCTACACACTTTCAGTTATTTCTTTGCTAAAATCATATTTACAACAACATATTATCAAATAAAGTTTTATAAACTTATGAAAAGTTTTTAAAAATGATTTTTACGTAAATTGATTATTATTTTTGAAGTTTTTATACAAATTCACTTCTTTTGAGTACCAGGTTGACATACTTGAAAAGAACTTTTATTTTCAAAATATTAGGGACCCGTCAAATTGTTAAGGGTCTCGAGCTACCCTTAAAATAATCTTTTATTCACAAAAAATTTTAAGCTTAGTGTTTTAGTATTATATCAAACAAATTAAAAAAGTAGCTTTTAATTTCTTGACAGTCACCCTACTACCAGGTTTATAAAAGACTTTTTTTAAAAAAATACCATTGTACATAATGAATAAATATTACTTATGTTTTATAAATGTGGGTAGGGAGTCATGGGAACTATAAACTTAATAAAGTATTCACAATGCACATTAGTATTGGAAATATATCCTATCCTAAAACAGATTTTTTTTTAGCGGCACAATGCAAATATTATTATTTTTTAACTGAATTGCAATTGTCTTTAGTTACAACATTCCTTCATTTTTTAACACATATGAGCATTTATTAGCTCTAGTGTTTAACTAAATCTTATATCTATATAGTTTTACAAACTAATGCAAAAAAAAGACAAAAATTTACTTTTAAATGTGTAGAAATTTATCAGTATTCTATATAGTTTTTTTGAGAAGACCAAAGTGTGTATATTAGAGATGTGCCAGGTACCCGACGAGTTTTTTTTTATTTTTTTTGTGCTGGTTTACCTTACAGTTATTGGAAGTGTCTGTTAATTTTGGAGGTGCTTTTTAACTTTTGACGGTGCCTGGCAACACAGACATTTTTTTATCCTGGAATGCTAAAATATACGCTATAGTATATATATTGATAGAAGGAAAAAATATAAATATAAGATAACCCTAACGACTTATACCAATTGCACAAAAGGCTATATAATACTAAATTACCAATGTCATAAAGGTATCAGCGTGTTGTGTCAAAAAAAATTTAACACCATGACACAAACAGCACAATATGGGCAATTTATACCAGTATCACAAATAGCAATATATTATATGCCAATGAATATGCTAATATCAGAAAGGTATAAATGTCTATGCCGCTATCAAATTTTTGGCATAAACTAAAAATGAAGTATAATTTTAAAGCATATGCAAATAATTTGTTACAATTGCATACAATGTTAACCTCGCCTTGTTTAACAAAATCACCATTTTTAAACAATAATATTTGCATTCAGAATTGAATGAAGCATTGTTAAAAACATTTGCATCGGCGTTAGTTTAGAACTTTAACAGACAAAAAAATAATTCAATTTAGAGAATGTTGTAGTTATAGATAAATTTTTATGAGAAATTGGGCACAACATGAGTTTAAAATATATTTTTAGATATTTGAAGTTGTGATTTTCAAAACATTTATTACTTTATTTATCAAACTGCAAGCAGAAGCAGTTGGTCAGAAGAATAAGAAAAATAAATTATATTAAGATTTGGATTATAATTAGAAGATTTTAATAAAACAGTTTTATTTGTAACAACTTAATGATGCACACATATAAATTCGAAATTCAACAACTATAAAGAAGCTGAAAAAAGGTATAAAAAAAACAGCACAATCAAATAACAAGTGAACCTATCTCAATCAATGTTTTGTATATTTATTGCACACGCGTAACTTTTTTGGAATCACATTTATGGCATACCCAACGCACATCACCAACTGTTTCAGATAAAGACACAAATCCTAAAAATTTTAACAGGTTATGACATTTGTAATAAGTAAAACCAAGTTGTAGGTCAATTTATTAAATGCTCATTCAACTTCATAAAAAAAATATAGTTACTTACAATTGGTACCATGTCTCACAAACTTCACACTCAATCATATCTTTATACTGAGGTGTACTGCATACAGAACAATTCCAACTTTGTTCAAATTGAAACATTATAAAAAAATGTTGATGTAATGCATGAAACCATGTATCAAAATTTGATAATAAAAAAAAAACCCAAAAATGTGCTCTCTTAAAAAACTTACATTTTGTCTGAACCATTTCAAACACATCTGGGTTAATTAATTCTTTGACAATTGAAATATCATGATTTAATATTTCTGGATGAAGAATATTGTCATCCAGACGAAACTGTTTTTTAGTTAATGTGTTACTGATAGTTGGTTTTTTGTAAGCAAATAAATCTAAAACTTTTCTTTGTTCTAAAAATATGGCAAGTTATAAACGCAAAATTTCATAAGTATATCACAAAAATTATATACAGTGATATGTAATTAAAAGTGTAAATGTGTATATATAAAAAAGTCAAAACAATTAGCGATATGAAAAAGGTTTTTAAATACTTTTAATGGTTTGTACGTAATGGTTTATAAATAACTAAGTTATAAATTAAAAATACCTATCGATAATATGTTTTTATATTACTATTGGATGTTGTATCATGTTTTGCTTTGTTCAATTTACTTGCTGACTTTAAGTGAGATTCTTTAAAAAAAAAAAAATATATTTACATATATATATATATATATATATATATATAGAGAGAGAGAGAGAGAGAGAGAGAGAGAGAGAGAGAGAGAGAGAGAGAGAGAGAGAGGCCTCGGCAAAAGTAAATGAGGGCGAGAGCGGAGAAAAACTCTTGATATTGGCAGTCATTCCAGAGTACCGAATAAGTAAAATTAGAGAATCCCTGAAGATTGACAAAGCAAGAGTTCAATATGAGATTATTATTGATAAAGTTAAAACAAAAACTCGGGGACCCATTTTGACAAAAATTTAACTAAAGTCATTATATTATTTAATTAGTTTTTATATTTGACGTTTTTTAATGTCTTCTTTTTAAACGGTTTGTTTTATGTTATTTTGTAACATTTTATTATTACCTGATGACGCTGACCACAAGAGGTCAGTGAAATATCTTTAATATATTATTATATCAAAATATATTTAAAAATAATTATACGCTATTTAATTATAATTATACCTTTTCATTGAAATCAACTTATTTGTTTTAAACATATCGTATAACAAGAATATGACTTTTTTTTTTTTTTTTAAATATATATATATATGTAAAGGCCTTGCCAGAAGCCTTTAAAACTTTTTATTAAGCATTTAAAACTTGGACTTTTTAATAATTTTTTTTTAATTTGTTTAAGAACTGGAAGGCTTTTAAGCCTTCCAGTCCTTAAATAAATGCCTAATTTTCCTAAAAGAAAAGAAAAATATTAAGAAAACGCTCTTTTAAGGATTTTTTTCAATGTACGATTTTTAACACTCGTTATTTATATATTCTGTTAACATTTACAAGCTAATGCTTGCAACAAGAGTAAATTAAATTTTGTATTTAATAAACAATGTGTTTTATAAAAAATCAGATAGCTTGCCCAAAAACTGATAGCTCTTGTAAAATTTTGTTTAGAGTAGCAGCTCTGCTCTCAGACTCATTTAATATCACAGAGGCCTGTATATTAGATATATATACAGACACAAAACTGTTATATATATATATACATATATACATATATATATATATATATATATATATATATATATATATATATATATATATGTATATATAAACATATATATATAAATATATATATAAACATATATATATATATATATATAAACATATATATATATATAAACATATCTATATAAACATATATATATATATATATATATATATATATATATATATATATATATATATATATATATATATATATATATATATATAAACATATATATATATATAAATATATATATATATATATATAAACATATATATATACATAAACATATATATATATATATATATATATATATATATATATATATATATATATATATATATATATATATGTGTGTGTGTGTATATATATATATATATAATTATTAAATATATATATATAATTATTAAATATATATAATAATATAAATATTTATAAAGATACAGATATTTGGAAACCAAAAATAATGTATAGAAACCTTTTGTTTTCATGGTCAAGTTAGAGATAAATAAATAATAAGTTATTTATTTCGGCAGCTGAAGATTTTGCTAGTCGAATGTTTGATGTTTTTTTTGTTTTTTTTGATGTTGAATAAAACGTTGGCTGCTTAGTTATTGTTTTGTTTGATGGAACCTTACTTTTGATATGTAATTCATTTTGCTTATTTGTTGTTAGGTCTAAGAAAGCATTTTTAGCTATTGATATACTTTTCTGTAAGGTCTGCAAACAATCCTCATCTGATATTGAACTAAGGGATACTAAATTAGCTAGATCCTTTAAATTTTTAATAATGCTATCTTTTAAAATGTTAATATCTGCAGGTTCGCAACCTTTTATAATTTTGCAGTCCAATTCAATTGAAGATGATGGCAAATTATATATATATATTTAATAATAGAGAGGTATAGTTGTTGTAGGTATACTGGGATTACTATGACGATGCACTAAATGGATATGCTTACATGGAATATTTTTAGTTAGGAAATCCATACAGTCACAACTATATAAATGAGTACACACTTAACATTCTGGACATTTAGTGAAACATTCAGTGATGTCACACACTTTTTGGTGTATTACAACTCTGTAATGGTAAGCATTTGTTTCAGATGCTATTAGCCAGGCTCCTTTATCGTGCTTAGTAAAACTTTCACATAGTTGTAGGCTTGTAATGTGTCTATAGTGCACCATTTTTATTTTATAGCTAATCGTTCCTTTTGTTAATTTTGTTATTCTTTCATACACTTTGTCTCACTTTGTTAAACTTTAACAAAGCGAACAAGCAATTATCAATTATTATGCTTACCTTGCAGGTAACTGTACTTAAAAACTTTGTGGAAAGCTTCCATATACATATTAGTATTTATACCATGACCCATACGATAACAGAATGCCCATATATGTTTATTATTTACCCAATATTTTTCAAAGTATTCAGCGAACATTTGTGTCAAAACTGAGGATTGCAAGTAACCCATCAATGATTTTAAATAGTCATCAAATAGGTTTTTATCACTTACCTGTAAAACAAATCTAATTCGCTTGTATATATCTGCTTCCATTTCAAGATTGTATACTTTTTTATGCAATTCTTCTCTCCATGCTTTATCAACATGCCAAGTACACCAGAATTTCAGAGGCGCACATAAGTAAACATCACAAAATGCTTCATAGTGTTAGGATGCCAAATCACTCATTACCCATTTTGTACAAAAACTTCCAGAATGTTCATGTAGTTTTATAAAAAAATGTTTAAAAATCTAAATGAATAACTGTTTGCTATACACCATCCAACAGGTTGCCCCTCACCTAATTCATCTACAACTAATATTGAAGTGAGAAGAAAATCATATGCATTTGTGCCATGCGTAGAATCATTGCACACACCATTTTTTCCAAACTGTTGCAGCATTTTTTTTTTTTTATGTTCTGTTTGCATTATAGTTATAAAGTCTGATTCTTTAAATGTATAACATGTATCTAACTCACCCTGTAGTTTATAATATAAAACAGGACTATTTCCCTTCATTTGCCATTCTTTTAGCCAAATTGCTACACTGTCTTGATCATTGGCATAAAGTTGTATAGAATTAATGTTGAATGCTTTCTCTAGGTTTTTGATATCTTGATGCTGGGTTAAATGTAACCTGGATTGAACATAACTTGTTTCATCTCTAATATCATCTAGGATTCTAGTTTTGGTTACACCCATTTTAAGTTTGCTAGCAATTTCTTGCCTTTGAACACTTGATAGAGAAATATGTTGAATTTCATTTTTATGTCCATAATGTGAACAACAAGCATTAACAATAACATGTCCATCTACGGTTTGGGTAACTTTAAGTGTGGACATGCAATTTTTAGCAATTTTTCGAATACCTATTAAGTAGATATTTGAGATCATATAGATTAAGATAATATTTGTAAATCATATATATATAATACGTAAAACTCTAAATATAGTAAAGGTAATAATCATCTGTATAATTTTAAAAGATTTTAAAAACTAAGTGACCTATAGCACACAAAAACTAAACATGTTTAAGAGTTTTTAGATATTTACATTAGGTGTTCTAATATTATTTGAAATAAATAATGTATTTAACAAAAGTTTTATAAGAAAGTGGTCACTGAATTAAGTCTTATAACAGTAATTAGATAAACAATGTTAATAAACTAAAATTTGTGGCAAATACAAATATTTTTCTTCTAAAATATCGCTATTTACTTGATACATACCACTACTTTTAACTAGTCTTTTCTTCGCAATGCATTTATAAAATCCACTTCTGTTGCATTGATAGTATGACATTTTCCTACCATCTTTATCAATCTTTTCACCGTAAGGTAAAACATATTGTGTTGTATTATTACTTTCAACATCTGATTTCCACATTTCAAATTCTAAAAAAGTATTTACAAAAATCAAATAATCACTACAAGACAAAAAAGGATAAAATGAATTTGAAAACAATTATCATTGTGTAACAACTTATATAAAAAAATTTCATAACATCAACAGCAACTGGACTAAAACATAGGCAATAAATATTTTTTGGAACCTATTCATGTTAGTAATTATGTTTGAAATTATCACAAATTCAAAATCATTTTCACGACACATAATCACTAACATATTAAAATAATAACAAAGCAAGAATACAAAAATTTGTATGCAAAATAAATGGCACTTTTACTCTAAACTATATTTAAATAAAACATTTACTTTTAAAAACATTATAGCATTACCTCGATAATTAGCAAATGATAATTTTTCATTCAGAAAGGTATAAAAACTGAGAGGAAAGGAGCAACATCTTCTGAACAAACTTGAGGACTCCTCTGAAAAATCAATCAAACCTGAAAACCAGAGCGTTGAAAAGAGATTCACCAAATGTCTTTCATTAATTGGTCGTGGACTCCCTCATAACTGCACACCGGGGACTCGCCATGAAAATTTGAAAAAAAATGCTGAAGCTGATGGAAAGGGCGCAGAGCTAGTAGCTTCAGCAGTTTTTGCTTCAAAAGATTCATCTCCTAATGGAACAATTCGTCTAACTCAACAAGCTGGAGGCAAAGCCATTCCACTGCGAAAAGGGGCATCAGTAGCACAACAGCTGTTCAAAACCCCGCTTTCTACTCAGGATATGGTTCACATTCAGGAAAACACTGGACTCTCCAATAATGGTATGCGATAGCTTGGCTCCACTTTAAATCCAATCAGTCCCTTACGGTTGGTAGAACCCAACTTTCAACTGAAATTTGCTCAGGCAGGACAAAAAGTAGCAGACCACTTTACAATTAGCAGCATGAACCTGTCAGAAGACAACCAGACCAGGAAGGTTGTGCACTGCCATAGTCTCATTGACCTCAGTGTTAACGTACAAGTTTCAAGAAACTTGGGAGATTCAGCTGGAAGAATGCTGGGAATAGATGAAGGTGGATCATTTTTGAAGGTCAGTTTCACTCACATTGAACTGGAAAAAAATGAGTTGGAGCCACAAAGTCCTGTTCAAAAAAACATGAAACTAACTTCTCTACTTTTAGCCAAAGCAACAAGTGTCAAGCAGCAAATGCTTGTTGCTCTCTCTCTCAAGACACACCTGAAACTTACCAGAATGTCAAGCAGATTTTTGGTCTCATCAAAATCCATGAGAAGTCTTTGCTAGACTCTTTGGTTATTTCCTGTGATTTGAAGTTGGTAACATTCTCTGTGAAATTCAATCACATAGTAGCAAACACCCTTGCTGCTGGTGTGAGGCAGAGAACACAAACCTCATCAGATGTGGCCATCCAAGAACCTTCGGTCAAATTCGGAAGCAATTCGCAGAGTTCATGGAATCAGGCGGTGACATTCGCAAGTCGAGAGATTTGGTTTTTGCTGATAAAGCAAATAACATTTACCAACACACAATAAAAAACTATGAAAAAGTTTTACGCGACAATAATACTAATTCTTATGAAAAAGCCCCAACAAATTAGGAAAGAGCAATTAATTTAAAAGCGCAAAGTATTGCTAAAAAAATAAAAAATGGTATTTATTTGATAACAGAATCGAATAAACTGCCCCTGGCCAACCCTTCGTATCACTAAAAGACCATAAACTAAATTTTCAAAACAAATTTCCTTGTAGGTTATTGGTTCCCTTATTAGTGAGATGCGTATGTAAGCAAAATTACATTGGCCAAAATAAATAATATTCTTAGAAATAAATTAAATTTGCAACAACAACAATGGAAAAGTACCACAAATGTTATAAATTGGTTCTCCTTAATCGAAAATAAAAATGACTGTACATTTATTCAATTAAATATTAATGATTTTTACCGGTCAATAACTGCAGATATTTGAGATAAAACAATTAAATTGGCAAAAAGTCACACAATTATTCCTGAAGAAACAATCCGTTTAAAAAAACATTGTAGAAAAAGCTTACTTTATTTTAATAAGGAAACTTGGAAAATGAAAAACATACATGACTGCTTTGATGTAACAAGTAGCAGTTATGACGGAGCAGAGATTTGTGAATTTGTTGGAGCATATATTTTAGAATTATTAAGTAAAATAATCACTATAAATGATTTAGGCCTTTAACGCGACGATGGTTTATTAGTGATATTAAAAAAGATATTATAAAAGTTTTTAAAAATCGAAATAAACATAATTTTTTGTTTCGTTCGTGATGTCACATTTCTGATGTGTCTTTATTGACGAAACACAGTGTTAAATAAGAAAGATTCTCCTTAAGTGACTTTCTTCTAATATATATATATATATATATATATATATATATATATATATATATATATATATATATATATATATACAGTGGTGGGATTCAAAAAACTTAAGAACCGATTCGGTATGATGGTTAAAAAAATCAAAGACCAAATACAGAATCTGGGACAGTTTTACTCAAGTGAAAAAAAGACATTTTCCATCAAGAGATATTAAATAATAATTGTCTATTGTTAATGTGCGAACATCGCACATTACCAAAAATAAGCGAATTACAAATATGAACAAATTATAAAATTATTATATAATTAAAAATAAAATACGAAAAAAAATTATTTTAAATAACACCATGTCGCTTGTAAATTTTCATCATCTCTAGTAGTTTTAATTGTCTTTCCACGAGGATCATCAGCAGAGTGATTCATTCGCAACCATTTTTTCACAACGGGAACGGAAATCCAGTCCTTCTGAACTAGACCAGTTAGACTAATTGTCAATATATTGGAAATGTTTGACACATTCAAGCGACTTCTTTTGTTGGTACAAATGGTATTTATTTGAAAATTCTCTCTGCTTCCGCGGAACTTACTGCGATGGTTTTTATAATACTTTTTGCTTTTCAAACACCTTCCGGGATATTATAATTTTCAGAATTTTCTAATACATTATCAACAAAGTCACAAAAGTCATTTTTATCAACTGCATTTTAAAATCATTTATAAAATGAATGCAATTGTTCTTCGCCTACTGGCCATGTAACAAGAACTTCAGAAAGATCGCGATAACTCGGTTCAAAAACTTTAATAAACTCCAAATTGTTTTGGCTGTAATTGCTTGTTTGTTAATGATCACAATCCCTTAATCTTTTTTTCATGTGAACCATAATGTTTTTTGAAAGCTTTTGCCGAGGAATTATAAAAATTTTTTGATTATCAACAAAAGGAATATCTTTAAATACTTCAGAAATTATTAACTCTTCAACCTATTTTTTGTGACCTCCTTTTTCCTTCACAAGCATCTGAAAAGCTGGAATCGTTCTCAATCACCAAATGTTTAACTTTTATTATTTTTAAATATTGGGCTTGCAATGCATTGAACAAAAGTGAAATTTCATTCAAAATATCAATCATTATAATCCTCAATCTTCTAAAAAGTGTTTATTTTCTAAAACTGTAGCCAAGCCAGTGTATTATGTTTTTGAAGTAAAAAAATTGTGTAGAGCTGGGTAAGCACGCTAAACAGATAAAGTTCGTCTTTAGCTGCATGCGGCTCACATTGGCCCCAGAACTCGACCAATTTTTATAATATCTCAAGTTGCTCAGATTTATTCGAAAGTTCAATTTCATTTTTGTTAGACTGATGTAAAATGTGACGTATATTTTATTAATTACGATTTTAATCAAAATACCTACCAAATAAAATCGTACTTTTTAAAATTATTCGTGGAATTTTGAGAATTTCATTTTTAAATAAATGTAAACTATTAATAAATTTAAATAAACATTTAAAACAAATAACAAACCATAGATTGCTGAATTTTTAATGGCTTTTCATGATCATATCTAAAGTAATGATAGTGAGAGAAATACAATTAATGAAATGGTTACAATTTAATTTCTTTAAGGCATAACATGTGTACAGATACAGAATAATCAAATAAACAGCGATTGTAGGCCCATTAACGACTACGTACAAAAATTAAAAAATAATGTAAATTGAATAACGTGTACATGATATTTAAATTGAAAGAAAGGCCTACAGCTACATTTTTATGCAAAATGCCAGAGCCTACGACGCTCCAAAAACGGCCCTGAATAAAAGTTTAAAAAAAACTACTTGTTGTGAAATAAGGTTTGCATCGAATTGTATTCGTACACCTTTCTCACTGTTATTTTATTGTTCTTCACTCTTTTTCTGTTGGTTCAGATAAATTTGACAAAGCTCTGCATCAATTTTT
Source organism: Hydra vulgaris (assembly GCF_038396675.1). Lineage (NCBI taxonomy): Eukaryota > Metazoa > Cnidaria > Hydrozoa > Anthoathecata > Hydridae > Hydra > Hydra vulgaris. The sequence goes on from NC_088934.1 coordinate 52,556,289, forward strand.
ATATATTGTTGACATTAGTTTAACTCTGTCTTAAATTAAAAAACTTTTCAAATGTTGTCCTGGATGGTCAACATTAATCTTTTACTGTAACTTCAGGCAATTCCTGTCTCTTATATATGGTGGCTCCATTTGCTGATGATAAAACCATTTATTCTTATCTTGATAAAAATTCAAAACTCTCTGATTGCTTAAAGAGGGCTTTTGTGCTTGAGTAATATATCTCTTCTGCTAAAGCACGAGGCTCTCAGTAGCCGGTAAACTTAAGTTGTATAAACATAATTATTTTCAGCAACTCATTATTGCAATATTAGGATTCTTATCTATGAACAGTAACACAATTAATGAGGTCTCTACTTTGCATCTTCTCGAATTATATCTTACTTCTAATCCTTCTTGAAAACCATATATTAAATCTATTAGCATCTGCCAAAGTTTCATCTCTTTATCATGCTCCCTCTTTTCTCACTTCTTTATCTGCTCTCTATCTTTATAAATCTCTTATCCGTCCATGTATGGAACACTGCCGTATTTGTCAAGAAACTCGTTAAGAAAAATATGTTTAAATCGTTAAGAAAATAATAAGTTATAAAGTTTAAGTCGTTAAGAAAAACAAGTTCAAAGTTTAAAAAAGTTAAAATAAGTAAAAGTCAGTAAACATGTTACTATTGGTTGAAATCATCATCACTTTAATGTATGTCACTGTGCTCTCCTGAGACCGCCAGGGTAAATTTTGGTTTACTCTAATTTTTTTTGTTTAATCATTAATATTGGGTTTAGGTAAGTATATTAAAATAATTTTTAAAATCTAAAATAACTTTTAAACATTTTTTTTGCAAAAATAGTTTTTATCTAAAATAACATATGGAGGGGGAGGGGGTAATATGAGGAGGGCGGTGATTTTTTTCAAAATTTATACGAGTATTACACTTCTAAAACACTTTTTGTGACAAAAAATACAACTTTAAAATGAAAAAATGAGATCTTTTATGATAAAATTAAGATAAATTCCAGATTAACAATATAACATCAAGGCAATAAATGTAGCAGTTTAATCTGAAATATTAAAATTCCTTATAAAATAATTCAATCATTTCAAAGTTCACAATTTTAAAAAATGAGAGAAAAGGACTACTTGAAACTGTTTATACCAAACTCAATCACACTTTTCTTAAGCTGTTTTGCATAATCATTGTGTTCCAAACGACGCTTGTATCGCTTCCATACTTGATAGTGATAGTGGTGAGCACTTTCTCCTGCCTGCTCAGCATATACACAAAGTCCAAACTGACTATGCTGAAGAAAAGGAACAAGATGACATACTAAAATATGAACTTTCCAGCTAATATTTGATTGGTAGTTAAACTTTTCCAGAAGATGAAGCTGCAGATTTTCAAAAGCTGTTTTAAAGTCTAAAACTGATTCAGCAATAAATTCTCCAATAAACATGCTAAAACCTTTTGTTTTAATAATTGAAAACTTTCTAAGACAGCTAACTACAGGTTGGAGAAATATCATATTTGGTAATATAGAGGCTGCACTTAGAAGGTTAACTTCTAAATTATCTAATTTATCTAAAAGTCTCTGTGAATTATTACCATCCAAACCAGTTCCGTGGTAACCTCTATAGATTATATAATTCGACTTAAGCCACGAATCAAAATCAGGCCACAATGTAATTAATATTTTTACAAACATAGAAGTAATACCAATTAGAATGTGTAACTCTGGTCGAGGAATGAGATGTTCTACTAAAGTTTCTAGAGGTTCATCAAGATACACAACCCTAGGAGAAATACAGTTTTTAAATTCCATTATGTGATTCTTTTTGCATCCATCTTCAATGAACTTATTGTAGTTGATATCAATTGAACCTAAAGTTCTTTTTTTTCCGCTCTCAAGAGTACTTTCCCCTTCACACCAGAGACATGCATACTTGCTGCTGTGACTGCTTAAACCAAATAAAGAGTTACCACATTTTAGATCAAATGCTATTGAATATTTTACATCACTCAGAGCTAGTGGTTTCAATAGTTTGCTAAGATTACCATTATGCTCTAAAACATCTTCAACTAAAGCCAAAACCAATGATCTATTTACACCACAATCATCAAGACTTTCTGAAGTTGTATGTTTACATAGTGGGTCAAAAACATTTATAACGCATTTAAGAAAACCCTGTCCACCATCAATGGAAATCCTAGCAATAGTGCTATAAGGATTCAAACTTCTTTCATTAATCATATCAAGAATTAAATCAGAAGTGTGTTTTACAAATACCAAACTCCGACTTATCTCTTCATCCCCTGAAATGAATGATTCAGTTTTGACATCATAAAAATCTGAAAATATATTATGCAGCTCCTCTATCTGAGTTGCTATATTTGGTTCTAACATTTTCTTCCCTAAATTTTGTCGCATATGTTTACAAAGTAGGTTAGTCTTTCTTTTACTCAGGTTTAAAGTATTAGAGATTTCCATTATAGTTTCTAGAGATAAGTTTTTAACGGATGCTCTGCTGCATTTATTATCAGGTGTGCCAACAACCTGATAATAAATGTTTTTAAAGGAAACTTGTCTCCAGATTTAATATTGTCTCTTTTCATTTTTATTTTGAGAATCCCAGAAGCAACTTGCTCACTGGATACATTTCCAAGACCTTCAGCTAACATAATTAAGTTTTTTACTGCTTCACTTTTACAGCAAAAGTGAGAAATTCCTTTGCCTAAATAGAAATTTTAAGTAGGAAAAACTCTGATATTATTACATTTGTAAAACATATAAAAATAACACACTAATATTTAATAAGTCTATCATAGACTATGTATTGACTAGCATAGACTCTATGCTAAATTTAAATGATTTTTTTTAATAATTGAAGAAATAGTTTATTAGCTAAAATATATAAGTTATACAATATTTTTAATTTACTTAAGGAAATCATACCTATTGTAGAAAAGCAAGAAGGACATATCTTTTTAACAATTTTATCAACGATATCTTGATTATTTGTTGTGATCTGTTCAGATATTTCACTAATATCAGATGATCTTCTGAGTTTTGTCTGTTTATTTGAAATATTTTTTCAATCCAATCATTTAATTTTGATATTTCACCCCTGTTCAATGCATATAAATTTGTTTTGCAAGAATTACAAATGTTTTTCGGACAACACTCTTTTTCTACATCATATTCTCTCTAAATCAAATTTTGAATGTGAAGTTGTAATGCGGGAGTTACTTTAATAAGTTTATGTGATCCTTTTCCAAAGGAAATAATGCAACATGCACAAATAAGACATTTTTCTTCGGCCATTTTTTGACAAAAAGTATAAGTGTTATATGATCGCTTTTAACCGTAATAATAATTTTCATCGGTATTGCAACATTTTGTACCAAATAGAGTAGATGATGCAATCATATAATGACGCAAATTATTTTAGACATTTCAATTAATTAAATCTAAAATTTCTATGTTTAAAAGTTAGTTTAGATTTTAAAAACTATTTTAAAATACTTTGTTTAACCCATTAATAGTAAATAAACAAAAAAATTTAAAGTAATTCAAAATTTACCCTGGCGGTCTCAGGAGTGCACAGTGATGTAATAGCATCAGTGTAACATATAGCAGGCATGACGCATTGGTTAGTACATTGGAATTGTAATCCAAAGGTTGCAAGTTTAATCCCCGCCCGAAGAATATAAATAAAACTATTAGAATGACTTCATCAGTGGTTGCAAATATAACCAAACAGTTCTATATAAATGTCTTTAATACTTACAAATTATTTTTTTGTTATTTGGTTTATGTTATACTAAAACTGCATACTCTGAGGTGCCAAATACACAACCTTCATTTATTAAGCTTTTACTTTACAAACTTTACAAACTATTTTCATATTATAAGATAAACTATTTTTCCTCTAAATCTTTATACTTTTTTGTTGTGCATTAAAAATGGGGTTTAAGTTGATCATAAGATTTTTTAAAAATCTTCTTCCTAAATAATTAAAACTCCTACTTTTATAATGTTATCAAAAATTTCCCACAAACCCATTAATTATTAGCCCACTTTATTACACTTTTTGCTTATTTGCCCGAGTGTATAACTTGCAAGATTCCGCCTTTTTTAAGAATATTTATATGATTTTATAAAGAATATTGGTATGATATTTATAAAGAATATTGGTATGATATTTATAAAGAATATATATATATATATATATATATATATATATATATATATATATATATATATATATATATATGGTACTTATAAAGAATGTATATATATGGTATTTATAAAGAGTATATATATGGTATTTATAAAGAATATACATATATATGATATTTATAAAGACTATATCTATAATGTTTATAAAGAATGTACATATATATGATATATGATTACGGTTATAAGGATGTGTCAATTTTTCTTTTTTTTTAGTTTCTTTGATGTATTTTTTTTTTTTTAATTATGTTAAATGATATCTAAAACAATATTAAATAATAATAATAAACAAAACTAAATATTATAATAATAATAAACAATACTAAATAATTATAATAAATATTAATTTTAATCAATATTAAATATTAAATATCAAATTAAATATCAATATTAAATATTATATCAATATCAAATTAAATATCAATATTAAATGTCAAAATTATTTAATCAATATTAAATTATAATAATAATAAACGATATTAAATAATAATAATAAACAATATTGAATATCTAAAAATTTTTAAAATTAAGTTAAATAATATCTAAAACAATAAAATAATTTTAAGAGGTATAAAATCAGTAAGTTTATTCACTACCTGAGAGTATGAGGTATTTATTTACAATTATAACAAGTCCAATATTTTATGTTTTTGAATATTTCATCAGATATATTTTCGCACTTTCTATGAAACCATTCACTGCATGTATCGCATTGCACCATATGAAGCTGGATTCTTTGCATGATACCATAACCAATATGATCAACATGAACAGGAATTTCCAAAGTAATAACTTTTTCTTTGTTAAATGGTGCTTCTGCTTGGCTAAGTGGAAAAGTTGCAAAGTTTCTATTTCTGATACATTCAAGAAAGTGGCTCCTAATCTTGTTCCTGTCTAAGGACAATGTTCCCACCTCAGTTTTATTTAATATGTTAAATGCATTGGCTATTGCGAAAACACAACAATCAACTCCATTTGTTTGCTGTTGACATTTAAGTATATGAACTGTTAATAGTTTACCCTTATTTTTATAAATGTTACATATTTGTTTCTTTACATAATCGTTAACTTTTCCATGAAAAAGACTATCGTAATAGCAAATGGTGTCTACAGGACAATTAACATTTAATACAGTGATCTAATAATATAGACCAGTATGCAATACTTGAATGAATTGACCCTTCTCCTCTTCGAGCAAGTATTTTTCCCCTAAGATTGTATCTTGAAAATCTAATTTAACATGAAATGGATTTTGAAGAATGAATTAGGCAGCATTAATACTAAAATCTGTTAGCATTTCGTTGTTCTTAATAATAGTAATTTCAACTTGTGGCAAAATAAACCGTTAATTGTCAAGGGTAAACTAATCAATGCAATGCTCTTTCGGCAACGTTTCCATATCTGTTTCGAGTGACAAATTTAACAAGTTATTGTTATTAAACATATTCCATGCAACACTAAATTCATATTTCACTGTTTCTAGATTCTCACATGTCTCCACTTTTACCGTTTGAAAGGGTAATCTTTTTTTTTATTATTATTTGTAACTATTATAAAATTTTTTAATGATCTGCGTTTTTCTGCACTTACCCCATGCCGCCCTGAAAAAAAATCATGTTTTTTTCGTAGGGGAAAATTTAATTTTTGAAACTTACCCTTATTTTTCTTAACAATTGGTTGTAAATGAACACCTTGTTAATTTGGAATGGAATTATCAAACAAGTTCTTGATTGTTTTAAGAATGTCAATACCATTTTCTAACACCTCATTTTCAACAACAAAGGAATCATTAATTAATTGATTGGCAAGAACACTAAATGCAGCAGCCTTAGTATTAAACCTTGTTTTTCGTTTTGGAGGTGCCCCCAATTTTATATCCTTGGAATTTATTTCTTTGTGTTCTTTTTCTGTTTTTTGAAAAATGCAATTTTTGAATCTAAGTTCAAAAAGGGTGAGTTTATGTATAATTTTGATAAAGTGTACCAACTCCACGCAGGGTTATTTGTTAAAAATGGCAAAAAAAATGCTTGTAAAGATATCCTGTTGTTTTCCGATCCTGGCAAGTGCAATTCGGCATAGTAAAGGAATCACCTAAAAAAATATCATAAAACTGATTACATACTGATTTCTGACTAAAAGTCCAGACGAGTCAGTATGTTGTGTTAAAGACATTTTTTGCAAGTAATGTTTTACAAAGTGTCGCGGCCTATGATGCTAAAAAGATAGAAGATAAGAGCTATACTGGCAATAGTGTCCCCTAGATTTTGTATTAATCTCACAGTATTTAGATATTAAAATACTTTCGAGTAATTTTTGACCAATAACTCAATAAACTCACTACAAAGTTACAAAATCAATTACTACAAATAATCTGTAAAAACTAGTTTTAATAGAAATAAAATATATAAATAATTGCCAAATGTATACAGTTAAATGCTGTCAATAAATAATTAAACAAAAACTTTTTAATAACGGTAATTAATTCAAAGGTAGTTCATTTATTGAAACTACCTTTTTTTACTTTAATAACAAAAATTCAAAAAGTACCTATTGTATAAATCTTAAAAATGTTCTTTATTTAGTACTGTTAGCATTGAAGTCAATGATAAGTTTTGAAACTTTTTTAAGTAGGAATGTTTAAAGGTTTCATTTTGCCTTTCAACACCATTGTTAGTAATAATACTTACCATTAATCTATCCATACGAAAGAAATATGCCCATCTCTAATACAGGTTAATAGAAGTAAATGTTTAGTCACGAATTTTTATATAATTTATAAAAAAACTAAATGGTAAAATCCGGCAAACTTGCTGAGCATTTCTGTTTTAATTTCACTGCCACCATTGCTAACTTTGTTAAACCAACGCTCCTGTGCTAGTTCCCGATGAAAGTCACATGTGAGAACTTGGCACATAAATAGTGCAAACTTTAGAACGTAAATCATAACTAACTTAATACATACTCAGAGTTTACACCTATTGTGTCAAAATTTCACAGAGTTTCCTCCTTCTTTAATCCATGATTGACGATAAATCATAAAATACTTGGATGTAAAAATTCAATAGCATTAATCTCTTCCGCACAAAAGTTAACCTTAGTATAAGCAGGATTTTAATTTGGATTCCACTCTTTTATCTTATCAAGAGCCATACAAATATTCATTGTTGACTCTCCTTCGCAAACAAAGGTACCTAAAGTTTTGTAGTCCACATTTGTTTTTACCACAAGGAAAAAAAGAATATTTGGTTGTTTTATATGTTGCATGCAAAATAGTAATTTCATTGCCGTACCTTTTCAATAATCTTTGCGTTTCTTTACTTTGATAAACAAACAAAAAACTTTCAATTGAGGCATCTGCCATAATCTCATTAAAATCATCATATTCGTCATTTTTCATAGCTTTAGTCTTATTTACCTCAGTTTAACTTATATATATACATACATAAATATATATAAATATATATATATATATATATATATATATATATATATATATATATATATATATATATATATATATATATATGTATACATATGTATATATATATATATATATATATATATATATATGTATACATATGTATATATATATCTATATATATATATATATATATATATATCTATATATATACATATATTTATATATATATATATATTTATATATATATATATATATTTATATATATATATATATATATATATATATATATATATATATATATATATATATATATATATATACATATCGTATAGGACAAAACGAGTGCAACCAAATAATGCTAATTTAGTTTCTTTATATAAAAGTGCTGCTTTTTTCAAATTAGAGAAATAACTATGTAACTGTTTAGAGACAAAGTTCTTCAAGTTTTATTCATCACAAAGTTCATTATTTGTACACGAAAATTTATAAATTAATCAAAAGTATTAAAAAAAGTTGATTTCCTTCTGGACAAAACAAGTGCAACTCGACAAAATGTTGACCAAGCTGTATTTCGCTATTAATATTTCGTTGCGAATCCTTTGTTGTCGATTACAGCCTTGCATCTTCGAAGCATAGATTCAATCAAGTGATCAATGAAACTTTCTGGAATCGCTGCCCAGGCCTTTTGGATTTGTTCAAACAGTTGATCCTTATTACAAACACCTTCACGATTAATTCTGCGGTTGATCTCCCACATGTTCTCGATAGGGTTAAGATTCGGAGATTGAGGCGGCCAATCCATCACCGTTAGGTGGTTGTCTTGAAACCACTGCTTGACTACTTTTGCAGTGTGTTTCGGATCATTGTCTTGCTGAAAAACCCATTTTATTGGCATATTCCATTCAGCATGAGGTAACATAACATCTTTCAGGATATTTTTATACATGAAACGGTCCATTATTTTATCGTTTCGATGTATTGGACCTAGACCGTTAGCAGAAAAACACCCCCAGACCATTACATTGCCTCCACCATGCTTCACGGTCTTATGGCAGTAACGTAAATCGAGGCGTTTTTCGGCCGGTCAACGTACACGGCAAATGCCATCGCTCCCAATGATGTTGAACTTCGATTCATCACTGAACAGGACAGTTCGCCATATCTGCATATTCCAGTCAATATGAGCTGTAGCAAACAGGAGTCTTTTCTTCTGGTTTTTTAGTGAAATCAACGGTTTCTTTGCAGGGCGTCGAGAAAACAATCCGGCTTCAACAGCACGTCGTCCGATTGTTCGGTCCGATACAGGCAGCTCTAATTGCTTTTGTATTTCGACTGATGATATCCAGGGATCCTCCTTGACGGATCTGACGATCATAGAATCCTCTTTAGAAGAGGTGGAACGTGGTCTTCCACCTTTGTTAACTGCTGCCAACTTCCCCGTAGAACGATATTTGGAACATAGTCTTGATACGGTCCATTTATTCACGCGATATTTATCACAAATACTTTTTGTGACATTCCACTTACGTAATCGCCAATAATTTTCTTTCTTAGTTGCAATCCAAGACTGTCGGGAGCCATTTTTGCACTTGAAGTTATAAAAATTATAAAAATAAATAATCACGCTTCTCAAGGCTTACCGTGTTACATTCACCTTGTGATGATACAATAATACTCTGTGAAACACAACATCTTGGTTGGATGTGGACTGTATTAATGTAGTGAAACACTTGTTGTATTTTACTTTTTTTATTGATGTTCTTCGTCAAAACACTGATAAAACTCACTTTGATAAACTGTCTTGATAATACTGACTGATTGACTTCCATATCCTGACTGAATTACATGTCGATTTACATGTCTCTTATATAGTAAAATGAACCTGTGTGAACCTGTTCTGGAAGATTTTTGATGATTCTTTTCGATGCTTCTTGAAGCTTCTGGATGCGTCTGGATGCTTCTGAATGTTTCTGGATAATTCTAGATGCTACTGGATGCTTCCAGATGCTTCTTCTGGAAACTTCTGGAAGCTATTGAATGCTTCTGGAAACTCCTGGATACTTACTTTAATTATTAAAAAACTTCCGTGACGTCGACGCGAACCAGACTTAAGAAAATGAAGCAAACCAAAAAAGTTGTACTTGTTTTGTTCGCTGCAAAATGGCAATTCTCAACAAAATTCTGCTTGTGTGCTGTCACCTGTCAGCTGATTGATCTTGTCATGGCATGCTATGACTCCAGACTCCTGAACTGTTTGCTGTGGTAATATAGTTCGTTTCGTTTTTAAGACATGTAAAATTACGAACACTTTTTAGCATTGTTCGATGTTGGTTGCAAATCTTTTGTCCAATATTGTGTATATATATATATATATGTATTTATATTATTATATATATATATATATATATATATATATATATATATATATATATATATATGTATATATATATAAATGTATATATATATATATATATATATATATATATATATATATATATATATATATATATATATATACATATATGTATATATATATATATATATATATATATATATTTATAATAAGAAAAAAGAGATTAGAATAAACAGCGGAGGAAAGATGTGTTAATAATAAATTTTGCTATCAACACATCTGGTACAATTAGCCAAGTTCAGATAATAGATTTCCCACAGGAAAAAAAATCGAAATTGTAGGACTTTCCTGGACAAATTTCCGATTTTCTAGGATAATTGACAAAAACTTCCGGGACTATTCCTTGATATTTTCCAAAAAAATAAAAAAATCCAGGACTTTCCGGGATTTTAGATGTAATTTGGGAAAACCAATTTCATACGAAATACAACATTTTATTGAAATGCAACGAAATTGAATAAAAACTTTATTACTACTTAAAACGTCGTATTAAACAATAAAGTTTAATGCCCCCTAGTTTAAAATTTTAACCATGAAATCAATGTTACTTAAAAACAAGACGAAAAAAAATTTTGAATAGTATATTTTAGCAATTCCAGGACTTTTCCAGGATTTTTGAAAAAAAATATATATATTCCAGGACTTTACAGGACTGTGGGAACCCTGGGTAAGGTGTGCCAAGGCCTAGTTTAGAGAATTATCTCCACTTCTAACAGCAAAAAGTTCATCATTGAAGATTAAGGGGAAAGTTTTACACCTCATCCGTTTAGATGTTTAGATATTATAATGTTTAGATATTATGATGTATAACAGTGAAACACTACCAATAAACAGGCTTGGTCGGGAAGCGGGCGCGATCGGAGCGATCGTTGACCACGGAAATCATATTTAGTTGCGAAAAACTGGCCAGATTTTTTAGTCGTTTTGAGAACATTTCATTTTATGTATGTTTCCATGTTTGTCCGCAAAATAGTTATAAGTTTAAAACGTAAACTTAAATGTTCTCAAAACATCTTGGTGCGGAAAAATAAAAAGAATATTCGAGAACATTAAAAAGACGAACAAAATAATTCTATTGGTTTAAAAAATACGCTGACTAAGCGAATTGTAGTTCTAGAGTATTCTGTTGAAATGTTTTTAAAGTTTGTTTAAAATATTTGTTTTATTCGAGGTTTTTTAAGTTTTGATATTTCTTAAACAAATTGTTTGAAGAATATACGAATTATTAAACGAATTATTATTTTAATACTATGGCTCATTCTCGGAGCTACATCTGCAAAGCCGTAAATCTTTTAAACTATCATTATTTGCTTACAAAAATAATGTTTCTAATAGATATTTTTTATATTGTCAAAGATTTGTAAAATTTATTATATTGGTATATTATTTTATTAGTATTTTCTTATTTTTTATTTAAAAAGTATGTAATTTATATGTAAATGTAATTTTGTTTATCTGTTTATTTTTGAAAATTTGAACATTTAATATAATCATAAAACATTTGATGTTTCTATTAAAGCAATTTTACGATTAATTTTCTGAACAAATAGGTATTCAACGATGATTGCGTTTTCAATAAAATTAAAAATAATTATCAAAGTTAATAAAACTAATTATTAAATAAACATATAAGAAGTATGTACTCTATTATCCTCAATAGAGGTGGGTGGGGCGGATTTATATTAATTAATATTTAGGAAATTTTCGCTCTAACGGATAGTTACTAACCCTAGGTCATTAAGCCCTCCCCCCCTGTTTACTAATTTTTACTTGTTATCAACAAAAAAAAATATTTCTCAAAACTAAAAGTTAAAATTGCCCTAAAGAATTCAAAAACATACTAGTAATTTGGAATCCCCCCGTTTATCAGATCTGAAAGGTCTGAACTAATGTTCCCAATCAGCCTTTTATTCCCATCCTCCCTTGTATTAAGGACTCGAGTTTAAGGCTAGACAATATTGCTTCGTCCTCTAGAACTCTTTAGTAATGTATTGATTATATGGGTCTTAGCAATAAAACTAGAAAACTTTTTGTTGTGCACAAACTACGGAGTAGTGGGCAAACACTATTCAAACAGCAATGACGCATCCCATAAGGAGAGAGCTCAACAAAACTACAAGTTAAGGAGCTATATCCAACATCAGACAATTCTGTTTTACAACACGAACATAATTGCGTACTGACATACATGAACGATGCAACAGCATACGCAACAAAAAACAAACAATTAGGTACATAAAGTGACTTACGAGTGGATCAGCACCGCGCCAGAGGTCGAGACAGAACACAAACATGAATGAACGAAACATAAACATGCTTAACAAAACACAAACATAATTATGTACATAAAGTGACTTACGAGTGGATCAGCACCGCGCCAGAGGTCGAGACAGAACACAAACATAAATGAACGAAACAAAAACATGCACAACAAAACACAAACATAATTACATACATAAAGTGACTTACGAGTGGATCAGCCCCGCGCCAGAGGTCGAGACAGAACACAAACATAAATGAACGAAAAAAAAATATGCACAACAAAACACAAACATAATTACGTACATAAAGTGACTTACGAGTTACATTTAACCTTGACGGATAAAAATTTTAAAATAAAATGTTTATTCTTCCGATTCAGATGTAGAACTGAAATCGTTACTGTCGCTGCTTTCTTCGCTACTATAATCAGTGACATTGCTAGCATTAGCTGAATCAAGGCGAAAAACTCTTCGCTTACTTAAGTAGATATCCACAGCACGACTCAAAATATCATCTCGTTCTTGGTATGTGAAATTCTGGTCATTCCCAGCTATGGTTAAAGAGTCTTCCATTGTTGAGTGGTTCATCTTTAAACGCCGATCATTCAGTATTACAGTCAAAATACTGAAATGCGTTCGACAGCGGAATTAGAGCCAGAAATACACATCATAAGTTCAACTAGAAGACTCAAGTTTGGAATCTTGATTCTATGATAAAGAAAAAAACTCTGCCACATTTCAAGAGGCGTGAGTGCATTGGTGTTCTGAGTATTTATTACTAGTTTTGCAGCTTTCCATTCCGGAAGAACCATTTTAAAATCTATTCCTGCAGCCTCTAGAGGGTATAAGAGTTCCTTTAGTAATAAAGAGATGATGGCATCACCATACATGCTGTCTGCTGTCCATAACTGTGGATTTAACCAATCCATTGGTTCAAATATGGGATTTAACAGCGAACTAAATCTATCGTTTATCAATGGCAGAATGATGTCGATTGCTGACTTTCTTAAAATAATAGCAGAACTAAGACAATCCAAGTTAAGATTAGCCATGTTGCAGAGCTCAATCTCAACGAACTCTTTATTCGATTTTTTCAACTCGTGGCCTTCTTTTAAATACGAAAAAACAAGATTAGTTGTACCATCTTTTTCATTGATTCTAAACTTTAGTAAATATGAACCAATAATATCGTCGACACCTTCATTGCTTAATTCGTCTAAGCTAGCCTTAGTTACATCCACTGCTGGTTTTAACTCATTCACCATTAACATTTGCTTTTCGAAAACCAACGATAATGGAGATTATTTTTTTTAAATATCCAAATAACTACAAACTATACATAATAGTCTGTATTCATGCAACCGTTTGGATATCCCAGATATCTTAGCACGCATATCTGCTTTAGTGTCGCAATTTGCAAGAGCGTTTTCGAAACCCACAATAGGCGAAGGCCAGTTATGTAGCAGTCTTGTAAAGCCGCGTCTCCTGTGACTTAAAAATCGCGTTCCCGATATTTTAGGCAAGGTGTAGTATGTAATATTCAAAGCCTCGGCAGCTTTTTTAACCGCGCTTTTTTAGTTTGCCAGAATTGCGAAATGAAATAAAAATGGAAATATACAGGCGTTTACACTCTTTAAACTGCGATATATCTTTTACAGCCCCTTTTATAGCTAATTCTAAACGATGGTTTACGCATTGAATTTTAATCAGCCACATTCTATCATTTTTTAACTGCGTTAACACTCCATTATAAATTCCAAAATTGACGCTTGCTCCGTCAGCCGTCGCGCTGATAAGTTTAGATTTTTAAGCTGCCGCAGTTAAAGGAATATTACCTGATTCATTAAAAATGCTATTAATAGCCTTTTTAATTGCATTAGCCCCCATACCACCCAAATTGTTCATATCACGTAAAGATACTACAAAGTAAGCAGGGGTCCCCTCGCTTTCAACTCTTTCTCGTCCTTCGTTTTTCTAGCCTGTGAGCCATCAGAGAGAATGGAGAAAAACCTTTCATCGTTGATAATTTTAGCAACTTTTTCTTTTACGGCACTGGCAATGCAGGAGATATATTCACGTGCTAAAAAAATAAATTAAAACAATTTAAAATCAATTAGACAACAAAAAATTATAAATTTTTTAAAAAATCAATAACCTGATTTATTGTTGCATTTTCCTTCTAATAGAAGTAAACCATTAATTCTTTGACATTTTATCAGCGTCTCTAAATGGCTATGTGGCATGCTCGGTTTTTCATAAGCAGCCATTTCATATGCAGTTTTTAACATCTTTAATAACGCATTGCGGCTGTCATGTGGTACCGAGTTTTCTATATCGAAGTTGGTTACTCGACTACTTCCAGGATCTTCTGAGTACCCATTTTCAATTTGTACCGCCAACCTATGACTTTTCCCTTTTAGATCGCGATCAACCTTTATTATTACCAAAAATATTCATGAATAAAATTAAATAATTCAATAAAAAATTGTTTACATAAATTCACGGCACATTATATAATGCTTTATAAATAATACTTTTAATGAAACAGTAAAAATATTCATAAGTAAAAATTATGTTTAAGTTATTTCCTGGACAGACAAATTAAAATAAAGTAAATAGTTTTAATCTGATGTTTTGTCACCAAACAAGTTCCCTAAATAAACGAATAATTTAACGCTCCTTTAAATAAAGGATCTTTTAATATAGCTGTTTTGTGCCTAGCACAAATTTTACACCATATTTTAACAACTAAGCCATTTTCTTCCGTGTACCCAATAACTGATTCTTTCCCCCAAGAAAGAAAGGTTGTTAAGTTCTTAGATATTGGTTTACTAACTCCAACTATTTTAGCTTCAGATGCCATACTTGCAAACTCGTTATACTTAAAGTTCCATTTTTCTATTTTAAATACTAATTAAAATTAAAAAGCCCACTCACTAAACGTCATCAGCGGTGTTGTGAAGCAGTTCCGCTTCCTCTTCATAAAGTATTTTTAACCTTTTTAGTTGATTTCTATCTTATTTTAATTTCTACAGAAACTCAATGATTTAATTATTTCATTTGTCCATCTTTCTAAGAAGTTTCAAGTATGTTAGGCTTTTCAAATAAAGCGAAGCATAAAATAGTTATTAAAAAAATTAACTTTTTTAGTTTTAAAATTATTTAGTTTAAATAAAACTAAAACTAGCTTAGTTTTATTAGAATCTTGTTGGATTTTCGGGAGCCGGGGCCTTTTTATGTTATGCTACAACGTAAAAATGACTAAAAAAAAAGGTCAACTTGACTATTTCGGGGCCTCTAACATTATTTCCCCCTCCTTAATCCACCACTGGAAATAGAACACAAGTATATAAGTTATATCACACTCTTTGATAAATAAAAGAACATTTGTTTTCTTTATTAAGCAATTGTAAAATGTTACTTTATATTAAAAATATCGCTTAGTTTTATAAAAAAAATTATATAAAAGCGATGTTTCGAATCTATTTGTTCTAAACGCAATTTACTTTGCTTTAAGTTTTTTTGCGTTAAAGTTTTTTTTTTGTATTTATAATTGTCTCTCATCGGTCCAGATAATCTTTTTTGCGCTATTTTTTTTTTTTTTTTTTGAAATGTTCTCAAAACGACTAAAAAATCTGGCCAGTTTTTCGCAACTAAATATTATTTCCGTGGTCAACGATCGCTCCCGCTTCCCAACCAGGCCTGAATAAACATTGATGATATTTAGCGCTTGGAAAGGACACAAAAGACCAGATGGAAGTAGGGTGTGACTCTAAAAGACTAGAAAAAAAGTTTAGTCTTGTCCAAAAATCTGAGATGAACTGTCAAGTCAAAAAAATGATGCAGATGGTAGAGTATTACTATGTAGAGAGGTATAAGTTTCAGGAAAGAAGAACAGAAGTAGAAAAACCGGGTAAAGTGGAGCTCTAGTTTAACTATCGAGCACTCTTAATATATTTAATATTTATTTTCTTTTAAATTCATATATACACATGTATGCAATATACGCAAATATATATATATATATATATATATATACACACACACACACACACACACACACACACACACACACACACCCGCGCGTACGTATTCCAATGTTCAATTACATTTTCTAAAGAAAAAAAAGATGTTTACATGTAATCTTATATTGCTATAATATTAACGGCATACCTTTCATTGATATTCCTTTAGGTCGAAGAAAAAATTTTTGGTCAGGATTTTGAACTCTATTTTTTTAAAGGACACTCTTGGTCAATATTGGAAGGTCAATTCTTTTGTATTGCATCCAGCATATAATCACGAATAATTTTATTAGATGGGAAGAACCTTTCATTTTATCTACTTGAACAAAAACTATTTTGGAATATTTCTTTAGTAACAATGTCTCTAATCTTCTCCGTATTTCATCTGCACTTTTAATGAATCCAGAGGATGCAAATATTTCTTCTTTTAATCTCTAATTGATTGGCTGAGATATACCTGCATCCTGAACAAATAGTGTAAAATTCCAAAACTTAGATAAAAAATTGAATAAAACTTAGATAAAAAGTGATAAGAAAATTTTTTAAAAATGTATGTTATGAAGTTAATTATTATCAATTGTTGCGTTTACAAAAAGTGATAAAAAGAGAAAAATATTTAGTAGTAGAAAAACTAAAAACTTTCCACTACTACAACTGTTGTTTACTATATATATTATTTTGACAAAGAAACTTGAAAACACAATTAGCGACTCTTGTCAATAAATGGAATAATATTTGTATATATATAGATAATGGAATAAACAGCCTCAATAATTAGTAACAATTATTCTATAAACAAGACGTAATAATAGAGCGTGTGACGCAAATCGATCACGCCACATATTCTTTATTATTTTTTACAATATTTATCTTATATAATTTAATAAACACTTATCTTATACAAAAACCTTGGATTGTTGCAACATTAGTGTTAACCACATTTTAATTACCCAGTCCAGCCCAATTACTATTTACTAGCAGTATAATGTTGTATGTTATAAAAAAGGAAGGGAAACCTAAATCGATACTAACTTAGAATAACTAGTTGTGTCTAGGCTGTTTTTATCAGGCACTCAAAAAATGCGGATAGGCTTATGGACTACAAAAGAAAAAAGTTTATACTGTATTATAAGTTATAGTTTTTATAGTAAAATAAATTACTACATGTTAAATCAAATTGAATCTAGAATTTATTTTATATTTACAATAGAATTTATTTTATATTTATAATTCAATTTATATTTCTAAATTACATTTACAACTGGTAGCTTACAGCTATTAATATAAAACAACTAAATGTAAAAAAATTAGCAGGATGTGCTACTGTTTCAACTAAAAAGACGTTTTTCAGTATTAAATTAACAATCAAGACAAATCTTACATCTCCAGTAAAGTGACCAGTATGAGAATTTTCTGAAGGAAAGAAAACTAAAAACATTCTTTTTCCGACAATTTCGTTTCTTGCATCTCTAATACATTTAGAAGATTGAACTTTTCTCCATTTAGTATCCTCGGTAGCATAAAGCAAAGTTTATTTTAAAGTATTAAATAAAGTAGTTTTTAAGAACATATTCTCGGGGTGAGAGCATGTCTGAAAAATAATGTTTCCTAAAAAAATTTTTTTTTTTAAAGTTATGATATATATTACATCATATATTAGTAAAATAATAATAAAAAAAATAAAGATAGAAAGAAAAGAAAAAAATATAGTAAGATGGAAAATAAGTAGCTTTATTTTACTGATGCAAAATTTTGCATCAGTAAAATAAAGCTACTTATTTTACAATTGCACTTATGCAATTGCAATTGGACAATAACATTAAAGCTATATGCGATATTGCACTTATGCAATTGCAATTGGACAATAACATTAAAGCTATATGCGATATTGCACTTATGCAATTGCAATTGGACAATAACATTAAAGCTATATGCGATATTGCACTTATGCAATTGCAATTGGACAATAACATTAAAGCTATATGCGATATTGCACTTATGCAATTGCAATTGGACAATAACATTAAAGCTATATGCGATATTGCACTTATGCAATTGCAATTGGACAATAACATTAAAGCTATATGCGATATTGCACTTATGCAATTGCAATTGGACAATAACATTAAAGCTATATGCGATATTGCACTTATGCAATTGCAATTGGACAATAACATTAAAGCTATATGCGATATTGCACTTATGCAATTGCAATTGGACAATAACATTAAAGCTATATGCGATATTGCGTATTTAATGTTATTGGACAATAACATTAAATACTTCAAAGTTTATAGTATTTTGCACTTCTCTTATTATAAATTTTCTTTCATATAAACAAGCTACTCTATATTATTTAATGCATATGTATGATCTAATTTTTCTTACTATCATTTGATATAGATGTTTTGTTCAAAATACAATAATAATTTAACTAGTATAGTATTCTGTCTTTGGATGAAATATTAAAACTAAAAAATAACCCAAGAATCCATATTCGAAATTTGTTTTAAACGATTTTAGTTTTTAAATCCCTTAATGGTTTAAACTCTGAATTTATAAAGATTTATTATTTATGAAGAAATATACCATTACCACTTTGATGTCGTAATAAATTGATGGTACCACTATAAGGCTCTAACTAATCAATAATATTTTATATAGAGCCACCTCACTATAAAATTACCTTGACATTAACACCATGTCTTCAAATGGAACATAAGTGTCGACGTAAAATCATGCACTCAAGCACTTTACAGCCTAAAACCATGAAGTGAGTACCATTAAATGATAGTGAATCATCTTCCCATCTTATTCTGTGGTGTTTTGCATAAGAATCTTTAAAGATAGTAAAGTTAAAAAAAATAAAATTTAGTAATTGCATGTTCAAGTTAGTTCTTCAAAAATGTTTTACCTATATTACCAAAGTTTTTAGCAGCTGTGTAGCATGAAAATTACATCTTATATATATATATATATATATATATATATATATATATATATATATATATATATATATATATATATATATAAGGGTCCGTTGAAAAAAACGAAATTCGTAATTAAACATACCATGGTTTCTTTTATTGTGAATTTAGGTGTTAGTAAAACCCATGGAAAATTTCAGGCTCGTCGGTACACTGCTAAGCCTTGCACTATAGGGTTAAAAGTCGCTTTTTTTATATAAAATAAGGCGCCGGGGTGGTCAGGTGCCTGAAAGAAAGGTTCGAAAACTTTTGCAAAGATACCGTTGTATTTTAAATCATGTATTTAGGTGTTAGTAAGACGCATGAAAAATTTCAGACTCATAAGGACACTGCTAAGCCCTCCACTTTAGACCTATAGAAAACCCACGTACCAAAAACTAATTTTTCTCAAAACGGTTTTTTAATCATGACATACTAACTACTCAGCGTTAGTTAGCAGACATTTTTTATATCTTACAGCAAACTAAGTTGTGTAAAGTTAAAGCATAAGCA
Source organism: Hydra vulgaris (assembly GCF_038396675.1). NCBI lineage: Eukaryota > Metazoa > Cnidaria > Hydrozoa > Anthoathecata > Hydridae > Hydra > Hydra vulgaris. The sequence goes on from NC_088934.1 coordinate 52,576,115, forward strand.
ATCTTATTATTACTTCTTTATTTTGATAGTTCAATAAAACAAGTATTTCATTAGGTTCAAAGTATAGCATTTTTTCCAAATATATCTTCGGTAGTGAAAAGATTAAACCATTATGCTACTATTTAATATCTTTATAACAAGATTTAATATTTGTTATTTTGAATTTTTGTCTATGGCTTGCAATAGCTAAAAGATTGTCACTTGCCACTTTCATGCCTAAAAGACCCTGAAAAATCCTTGGCAAGTTTAATTTCCATTTCCGCACAATCATTAATCACATGGAGTACAAATTCTTTGTATTTCAGAAATCCAGGAAAGAGTTTCCAATTTGAAGGATTTATTTTAATCCATTCATTTCCAGCATGTTGAGTTTCAACTTATTAAATAAAAACCAGCTCTCTGCTCCGACAAGTCAGAAAGAAGTTTAGTATGACCATTTACAACAATCTGTGGCATTGCTTTACCTAGTTTGTATGAATATGTCAACTCTGGCCTGGGAGTTTTGTTAAGCTGAAGAGCAACAGCTTGTCGAACATCTTCCGGTAAGTCTTCATTAATGAGATATAGTACAACAAATCTTTCAGTTAGAGACCACAAATAATTCTGCATTGAATGGAATCATGCCTTAGCAGAATTAGGGTTTCTATCTATGTACTAAATCATATCATCAATGGCTTGTAGGTTTTGAGATGGAGCAGTTCTGGCAAAGGGGGCTTTAACAAACCAGGTTTTATAGAATAGTGAAATGAACTCACCCATTAGTTTAATAATAACTGTTTCCGTAGCAGTTACCAAATCAGGTGCAAGGGTTGGAATTTGTGGAAGTAGAAGGTTAAGGGTTAAATAATAAATAGCTTTTGCCATAAACTGGGCATGATGACAAGCAATTGGAATATGGAACTTGAAGTTGATTACTGATCCCCGAAGCCAAAAATGCTGAGTTGAATATGGTATTTATAATCTCCTCGAAAAAAGAAATGATCATCAAGGCTAGTTTGGAGAAATAACAGACCTTCAGAAACCTGGAATATAATTTAAAGAATAAGTTTTATACTAATATCTTAAATATCTAACAAAAAATCATGGTACCAATTATCTTGATTGACAAAAAAAGTCCTTGGCTCTTCTTCAAATCTCTTAAGATCTGTGTAATATATCCCCTTCTTCAATATTTCATTTCAACTGTTTCAATTTCTCAAACAGTGGCTTAATTGGTCCTAATGTTTTTGTCCTTTCAGTAAAAGAATTTCAAAAATGCTAAAAAATTTAAGATAAACTTGACAAGTCTTGACTTTAATATTTTTAAATTTTAATTTGGCTCTTGTATAAGATATTAATAAAAATAAATTATACTTGATACCTTGATGTAAAACTCATACATATGATGCCTGCAGGCTAACTATCCATTAGCTTTTCCCCTGCACTTCTCTAGTTGTGTACAAACACCATTTAACCATCCAATGTTTGTGGCGGTTGTATCAAATGATAGAAATTCAACCATATTAAAAATTCCCATTCTTCAAGGATTTCTTGAATTACTTTTGCTTGTGTGCTTGCTTTACCATTGTCAACAGGAACAATGCCAATAAGTTGAGCATCAGGAATGCCTGGACAGGTAATAATAACAGCTACTCTCTCAATTTTTTTTTCTGCCTTGACTTGTACTTTCAGATATTATTTTTAAATCAAACTGTAAAGAAAGACATTTATTTTTAGCAAAATTTATAAAGTCTTTTTTGATTTTTTGAGCATTTTTATCAACTTTTTGCTTTTTTTGCCTCTGCAAACTGCTCCGTGATATTGAGAAGTCATCAATACTACCTCCGCTATTATTTATGATAGTAGCCATTGTTGCTACTGCTGCAGTTGAAGAGATTCCGAACCTTGACAAAGTAGTTTCTGTGTCCTTCCCAATTCTTTTTGGAATAAGAAGAGGTATAAAATCAGAACCTCTGCTTTTTTTTTAGGATTAACAAAATCTTTATCTATTTCCTCAATTAGATTAGCATGATCAAAATGTTATCAGCATTAATACAGCTTATCTTTTTTATTTTTATTTTTTTTTCTGGATCTCTTCTTTTCTCCTTCCTTCTTCTATTTTCTTTCTCTTTTAAAGCCCATTATATCTTACTTTGAACTTAGTATCTTTGCAAGAAATTGTTTCCACTCTTGATCCTCTTTGATCTTGCAGAAAAACTAGGTCTTTTTGTCGTCCTTTTACATCCTTGCTGCTATCTTTCAGAATGTGCTCATTACAATCTTTACAAGCAATATCAAACTATTTAAATAACTTGTTTGTAAACTCATCCGTCTCTTTAATTGCCTCTGCACCAATGTGATGCTTAAATTTTTCAGTTTCTTTCTTTCAGCTTCTAAAGCCACTATTTTTGTCCTAAATAAATTATACTATATATCTAGATGGGTCCACTAATCTCTTTACATATATATAAGCTGCTTAATTGATATATCATTTTATATTCATAATGAAATTATTATTTAGGTACCTAATTGCTTGATTATGGATGAGGAAAGGAATCCCTGCTTTCAAACAGATTTTCTTCACTTGGTTAAGAAAACAAAATTACTTTTCGTTCAGGCATCCAGTTTTTTTCGTTGGGCTTGCTTGAAATTTATTATCTAGGGAACATCAATGGATGAGACATTTGAATTTTGCTTGTGCTTTATGAGAAGCCTGTAATGGTAATACTTTAAAACACTTCTATTAGTTGGAAGTTTAGTATTAGCTAACACCTCTGTTCTTCCTCCTATAAGAAACACTTCTCTTTTCGACATTTTTTTATTCCTTTTTTTTACAATTTGTTATTTTAAGCTAAAAATAACAAATCCTAAAAAATGATAAGCATACTAAATACAACCGTCATCAGCAGTACACATAAGTTGCCGTTATATATAAGAAACCGTTTTGAGGAATATTAGTTTTTGAAACGTAGGTTTTTTATAAGTCCAAAGTGGAGGACTTATCAGTGTCCCTATAAGTCTGAAATTTTTCATGGGTCTTATTAACACCTAAATACAAGATTTAAAATACCATGGTATTTTTGCAAAAGGTTTCGAACCTTTCTTTCAGGCCCCTGAAAGAAAGGTTCGAAATATATAAAATAAGGCCGGCGCCTTATTTTATATAAAAAAGCGACTTTTAATCCTAATGTGCAATGCTTAGCAGTGTACCTATGGGTCTAAAATTTTCCATATTACTAACACCTAAATTTACAATAAAAGAAATTATGGTATGTTCCATTACGACTTTCGTTTTTTTTGACGGACCTTACATATATATATATATATATATATAAATATATATATATATATATACATAATGTAAATTATGTTAGTGTATTTTACAAATAGAGTGCTCAATGTTCTTAAAGAACAGAGCAATAATAAATTAGTAAAAAACACTTATCTAACTTTTATCTTCTACTTTAAGTTTCACCATTGCTGGATCATCAGGAAGAGTTCATCAGGAAGAGTTTAGATAAAAAATTAACATTTTGTTTATTTACTTTACCAGTGATTTGTATTTGTTAACAGCAAGTTTTGTACGTTCAAAACGTATGTATTCTGCAAATTTTTTATGCAGCCTTAAAATTCGTCTACAATTGAAGACATAAATGGATGAAGGTGTTATGTTACACCAATATGGAACTGATATATCAGGAGTTAAAGTTTCGAACACATATTGTTCTAGATATTTTTATATAGCAAAGATATGTTAATATTTATGGAGGGATATGTTATTATTTATAGTAACCGAACACTTAAGATTGAGTATGTAATATTTGATTTCATGATAAAAATGTGTTGTACAGGTTTTTTTTATGAAAATTTGTACAAAACGCCTTCATCCACTATAAGAAAACACATTGACTGCAATACAACTGAGTGGATGAAGGTGTTATGTTCATTTTTTACTAATAATATTACAATATTCACATAAGATAATACAAAATACACATGACTATATGTATGTTGTAATAATAAATAAATAAATTTTCTGTTTTACTGTGAAACTTTGATGAACACCGTACACAACCACAATAATTTCACTATATTAGACCCCTTATTTTATTTTTATAAAAATGAATCTGTGCTCACCCGAAGTGAACACAAATACATTCTTGACATTTTTCACAGAAAGCAAATGCTTGTGTTGTGAAAGAAGAAAATGGTCGACAACGGGATTCGAACCCACGACCTTCGAATTGGAAGTCACCGACTGTAACCGCTGGACTACCAACCACTTTATTTTCTAATGAAAATGTTAATACTTGTGTATTGCTTGTTCTCAGTCTACATCTTTTTAGGACATTCTACTATTATCAATTATGATTGACCTTATTATATAACCTAATACATGATTATATTGTTATAACTTACCTCTGTGTTGTGAACATAAAGTAAGCATGTAAGTCGTAAGCATTTTTTGTTAAGGCCAATGATGTACTGGGAGGTATTTATTTCAGCAAAAAGACATATTCTTTATTTATTTATTCTCTTTATGAACATCAAAACAATAATAATACAATCAATAAAAAAAATATAATATAAATAAAAAGTTTAAATCGATGTCTAGTGGTGGGATTATCGCTTATCATTATAAAAGATAATGGTCAAAACAACTGTTTATAAAAATATCTATACTCTGGTTTAACATATTCTACCAATTTGGATAAATCATTCAATTTCTCCTTAGATATTGTTCCATATTTTCCATTATGCCTTTAAATATGAGAAATATTGGGTACACCCCCTCTTTTGTTTTTTATAGTGTCCACTTTTTTGAAAAGGACACTCTCGTCATAAGACTCTTTATAAAGATAGGAGCCATATTCCTCCACCTTTATCCATTTTGCTCCATCCCTAAATTTGACTTGCTCGTTTAGCTCATCTTTCTTCCTATTAAATATATTAAGTTTTCCTGGCAATTCATCAAATTTCCGGAAGTGTTGGACCATGTCTACGATTTTGTTGTTTTTTCCAGAACTTCTAATCACATCTCGATACTGGTCTGGTGTATAAATTGAATCTACTTTTCTTAATTTTTTTTCAATCCTTCCGAAGTCACGGTCTTAGTCCATGTAAGTATGACCGACTTCAGCAAATTTGTGGTCAATTATTTTAAAATACTTATTCAAAAAGGTATTGACATAAAGTGATTATATTGAAATTTTTATTTTGGCCAGCACAAGAGTCTGACCAAATAACAAGGTGATCATATTTCTACTGGCATGTTTCTGCAAACCGTAATACGCAGCTAGCTATTACAGAGCTTCCCCTAATAGCCATGTCCTCCGTCCAATTGCAGAACACTGCCCTCTCTCCTTTCATAGACACTACATGAATCTTAAAGTTGAAAAACCACATCTGGCGCAGGTAGAACACTTTATTTGTTGATATTTTAGGGAGTGGCATTGTTTGCTGCAAGTCAATCGTAGCTAATGCAGTTGACGTACTGATTTTAGCCCTTTCTCGATCAGCCTTCATAGCAGCTATTGCTGCAGACACATTATCTTTGTGAGGCACATTATCTCCGTTTTTATCGCATGTGCTATAGGTGTCGCTTTTTAGATAACCGAACGAGTAATTAAATTGTGTAACAAACATATTTGTGAAGGTACATTTTTAGTTTTATACGTTTCGCTTAATTCCTCTTTCTCACACTCTTCTATGTACGATTGGTACAACAAAGTAATATTGAGCACAGGCGATAAATACTTTTTATGAAAGTTTTTATTTCTAGAGTAGTGTGACTCCTCTCCTAGGAATTTTTTAATGTGGGCAATGATTCTTTGAAGAACCTCATCTTGCATTTTGTGGGGTCTATTTGAATGCTTCCCTCTTAAGCCCTTTGGTGGAGCAGAAACGCCATCATCAATCCTACTTTTTATAATATCCACTTTCTTCATTCCAATTTGGTAAAGGCTGCAGAGAGCTTTCTTACATATCTGGATTTCTACACTACTTTTAGAAACTTTATAGAAATAAGAAACACTTTTATGGGATTTTGCAAATTGTCGCATTCTTTTAATGGCTGTTTTAATAATGCATTTAAACAATAGGACGTTCTTTGCGTTTACATCCAATTTGTGAAATGCCTCTAAAAGACTTGCTCTATCTTCTACACTGATCTTTTAGCTGCAATTCCAACGACAATTTTCTTTGCACAGAATGCCCTCATTAACCATTTTAAAAGGCATTTCTTTGTTTGTACCCTGACTTTTATAAGACTGCCCTCTCTCTCTCGCTAATGCCGCTGCCTTTTTTTTCCATAACTCAGATTCACATTTTCGCTTTTTTGAAGTTTTCTTATTCGGGGTAAAGGACTTCTTCTTCTTTCCTATAAATAATATAATTTATTATTATGCAAAACATTATTTTACTATCAAATTTACATTGTATTATAGTGATATTTTTATAAACAATACATTTTAAAATATATGTTACCTGTAACCAAGTCATTGGAAGCAATTGCTGATGATTGTATCTCTACATCATTACCAGATGATTGAAGATGTGTATTTATGCCAGCTGTAATGTAAAATGAATATTGAGCTTTACCGTAATAATCATAACATAAATCTGGATTAACGGAATATGATAAAATATCTCACCAATTGGCAGATTTTCACCGGTAATAGTCTCAGCTACAACTTCAGGTAAATACAGGTTTTCAAATTGAATAACTGCAAAGAAAAGATGATTATATTATGTCGGTATATATCAAGTTTTACATTATTTGCAATTACAGGAAAACACAAAAATCACTTACGAATGGTCATATATATATATAATTATTTTATTAGTAGTTTTATCAATCTATCGCCAAAGTACTGTTATAAAAGTTTGTTTGATAGTATATTTTTTATAGAAATTACAACAATAACTTAAACGCAAGTAAATGAAATTTTATAAAAAATTACTTCGGAATGTTCTGGAACTTTAATTCATAGCCAGCGTGTTTTGTTAACCAATAAAATTCATTTATTTGTAGATTTGGCGGTATTTTTGTGTTAGCAAATATTTTTATATTATTTTTCCCGCAACAAGATGTTTTGAGAAATAATGGTAGAAAGATTGAAATAATTCAGCTGAATATAAAAAAAATATATTACCAATAGGCGATTCGTAAATAGTTATGGAAGTCATAATAGATTCTGGCAGACAAAGATTCGCAGATTAATTTTCTGTAAAAAACAATATTTTTAATAAAATTAAAGGCGATGGCAAAATAAAAAATCGGAACAGCCAGCTCTAATGTTGAATTGAATTTTTCATAGTTTAAAATCATCTTACCTGTGTTTGCCACATGCTCTTTTTGATTACCATCCACAGATTTTTGATTGAGCGCCATTTCTACCAAACTTTTACCTCTGCGATTGTTCATATTCCATTTTCACAAGAAAAAGTCACTTTAACACACTCAAAACTAGTTTTAAAATGCAAAACGAACAAGAACACAACCACAACGTAACCTCTGCGTTGTTATGTTTTGACAGTTATGACCACGCTGAGACGCGCTAACTACCATAGACGTTTGAAAATAGGAAAAAATATGCATAGATAAAGGAGTTATGTGCGCCGCATAACTCCTTCATCCCGTGTTTTTTTTTTTTTTTTTTTTTTTTTATGCGGGATTTTGTCACAATGGATGATGGCGTTATGTTCCCATAACGCCTTTATCTGAACTTGAAAAATAGCGTTTTCAATGGATGAATGTATTAAAGTCCCTTTACACTTACATCCGCGTTAAATCGTGTTATGGGTGAATTAATATGTAACATAACTCCTTCATCCTCTGTGAAAATCGTACTTTAGCACATTTTTGTGCGGTGTCATTATGTTCATGTGAAAGAGAATTACTTAACACCTTTATTTGTGTAAAAAAGTGGAATTTTGTATTTTTGCGTCATAACGCCTTCATCCACTTATGTCTTCAATTTTTAGTAAAAGAAAAAAAAAATAGTATAGGACAGAATGGTAAAAAATATTGCAATAAAAATGAGCTCTTTATTTTTTCAAGAAAAAGTAAAATTAAAATATTGAATAATATTTATTAATATTTTAAAATAAAATTGCCAGTTAAGTTCTACTCAAGCCTAAACTTTAATTTTATTATCTATATAAACTTATATATAAACTTATATATATATATATATATATATATATATATATATATATATATATATATATATATATATATATATATATATATACATTTATATACATTTATATACAATATTTTACAATATATATTTTCTATCAGTTAATTATTTCACAAAAAGTGTCTGTTAAAATATCATCTTCGCTATCAATATCACTATCTGTGTCATCTGTATCGCTTGTTTCAATTATTTGATCAAAGTCTACTAAACTTTTCTGAACTTCTTGATCAGATATAGTAGTTAGACATTTTCTACGCTTTTGCATATATTTTGCGAGAGAACTCTCAATAATTTCGTTATAATCTTCAACCGACCAAATGGTTTCCAAGAATTACAACACAATTATCTCAAAAGGGTTAATACCATAACCGTTTCCTGATGAGAATCTGGTATTTACACTACCTAATTCTGTTTTTTTCTCAAACACTAATGTTTTTATATGCGTATCTTTTTGAAGTCCCACATGCGCTAATTCTAATATATTTTTTTTAATAATTATTTTATTTGCTTGTTTGTCCGGTTTTATTTGTAACTAGGTTTTTGTCTGTTTACTGTTTTCAAAACTACACCATTATGATATGTTACCTTATAATATTTTGTCGTTAGTAAGCACTAACGGTTTGTGTGTTAAAAATATATTTTACTATGCTTAGGTGTTTTTTAAGTTTTTATTTCTACAATACTAAGGTTTTGTTTTTAATGTATATTGAGTTTTTTAAGGCTAGGAGTATATCTTATCTCTGTCAGCATACACATATACCCACACACCTATTCAAGTCTGAATTTTATTTAAATTTACTTCTTAAAGGTTTTTAACTCCTCTATTTTTTTAAGTTCATAAATTAGATAAGTAAGGCCATGGCTTACTGTAATTATACGGCCTGATTTGTTGCATTTTCCGTAAAAAATTAAAAGGCCAGTTTTTTACGGCTTATTTTTAAATTTTAAATTATGTATGAAAGGTTTTAACAACAACAACAATAACAATATATTTACCAGTGAATATTATAAAAAGGTGTTGAATAAAATATTGAATTATTATATTGTAAAAATTACTATATATATATTTGCTTGCATGCATTGGTTTATGCTTTTATAGTCATTTAATATGTAATGTATCCTGAACTGATTAATAAGTAAATGTATTCTGACTGATTGCCTGTTTCATTATATTCCATTAGAGAGTGGAATAATGAAAAAGACACACAGACAGTCTATTATTATTACTGTATATAGTCGAACTGCTTTTTTATGCCATGTTATTTAAGTGGAGATAATTCCAATAATAAATGTAAGTGAACTTTATATTTAAAAATATCTGTTACATTTTTTTTGATTTGTTTTAGTAATAAAATGGTTAATAAATGTGTTGTTACAAACTGTAAAACTGGTTACTCTAATGGTCCAAAAAAGTCAACATTTCATTTTTCTGAAGAATTTGATTTGCAAGAACGATGGATATACTTTGTTAATAGAAGAAAATGGGTTCCATCAAAATATTCAGCTATTTGTGTGAATCATATGATGACAAATTTATTAATTACGGAAAAGATGCACCTTGAAATGGAATCTTCTTTCAACTATTTAAACCAATGAAATAGTGGTATAGTGGTTAAGCGCTCGCTTCATAAGCGAGAGGTTCCAAGTTCGATCCCCACCACGTCCCTGGTAGTACCGCGCTCAACTTCTTTCTCCACGCAGCGGCCTTGTTCGTCAAGTTTCGTGTTTCGGATTATAGAGTTGAGAGAGATTATAACCACAATTAAGTAGCCTCCTCGTCTGTAGTGGCCTTCTGGGCCTTGGGGAGGTGAATTAACAAAAAAAAAATAGTGGATTGTCGACTCTAAGGTTCCGAAGCTGCCCCGAAAAGAACCAACTGAATTATTTAGGAAAAGGTGAGTTTTAAGATTTTTAAAGTGTTGATAAAATAATTTTGATTCTTTGACAGAATAACATTCTCTGCCAGGCTTTACATTTAAAAAAATTCATGATAGTGTGGTTTATTATGAACTATGTTTTGATGAAAAATCTGGCATACCAACTGTTTTTGAGTCAATAACTGTAAATAAAGATCTTTATGTTTCATTGTCATATAAAGATCTTTATGTTTCATTGTCATATTTCTTTATCTGAATGGTTTCGTAGTGGTCATAATTGCAAATTAACAAATTGTAGAAAATTTTCCTGTCTATATTAGAAATAAAGCCAATGATATGAATTCAATTTTGACAGAGTTAAATGAAATTAGATACTATTCTCCTCAAGGCAGACCTCCATATTCTGTATCCCTTAACGTTACGCACTAATTTTACGTCACACTTCAACACAGTCTTATAAGTTATTTTTAGAACAATTACCTTTACCATCTTTTAGTTTATTTAGAAAAATTCATTAAAATGGTATTCTCACGTGATTTTTCTGGTTTTAAGGCATTTGTAACTTTATTTTGAGATCATCCCATCGTAACTTAAATTTCCTTGTAAGTTTTTCCTTTTTTTCTTAAATTTCCGATAAGTTTTCTTTCTATCGCTGTACAATGTTTTCCTCGTCCCATTATATATCTAGTTCTAATTAAATACAAATATGATATGTTATTATTTTATAAAAGTTGCATAAATATTGACCTTACCTTTATGTCAACAACAAATAAAGATAATAAAATGTTTTTGATCCTACAGCAAACAAGTTAAAATAAACACACACCTATTATTTTGCTCCACCAAATTTGTAGGTTAAATATATAAATAGGGTATTCCCCTCATAAATTTGTAAGAAATTGGAAATATACTGCTCTCTGTTATAATAAAATAAGCGTAGTTTGTGTAGCAATCAGTTCCTAGATGTCACTTTATAAAATATACTGTAAAATGTCAATTTTAGTGAAATTTATTATTCACACCTATTATATATTGCCACTGTGTATATATATATATATATATATATATATATATATATATATATATATATATATATATATATATATATATATATATATATATATATATATATATATATATACACACAGTGGCAATATATATATATATATATATATATATATATATATATATATATATATATATTTATATAAATTATTTTGTCCATTTTTAAAAAAACCTCTTGCCCAAAACGAGCTAAGTGTACATAAATATCTTTTTTATTAAGGTTTTCAGCTGGTTTGTGTTCACATTAAAATGAAAAACATATGTATGAAAAAGGTAAAACACAACAATATAATAAAAAAACGGCATCAGGTTGGCATTTTTGCCAACCTGATGCCGACCTAAAACAGTTTGAGGTATATATTATAAAAATATTATATATTATAAAAAGTACATCTACTTCTTTAATTATATCATCATTAATTCCACATTTTTTCTTACTTGGGAAAATTTTATTTATGTTTTTGATAACATGAAAAGTTTTATCTAAAGTTAATTCAATTATATATTAATATGTTTAAAAATTCATTATCAAAAACAATATATTGATCAAATTTATGTACGGTATTAAACAAATCATATATTAATGTTAGTTTTGCGTTCTTTTGTTATGATTTAAATATCAGAAAACTAACCTGAACTAGTTTTAGGAGGAATCAAGTTCTTTTTAGATATTCCAAAATAGATTACATTGTCTAAATCCTCTTCAAGATTTTTTATGACAATACTATGATAGTCTTTTACTCCAGGGTTTAATACGACCTACTTCATGTATTATCTATAAGCAATTTCATTGAATTTGTAATTGAATGAAAAACATGCAAAGTAGTTAGCACCAAAAAGAGTAATTAATAAAAAACAATGAAATTTAAAAAAAGTATTATAAGAACTCACCTCTAAATGATCTTTAAAACAAGGATATGTGTCAAATACACTCTGAATCCTTTTTTTTTTCCGTCGTCAAAATCCATTGCCTTCTACGTGGAAATTCATCATCAAGATATTTAAATAATGATTCTGTGCAAGGTTTTTTATTTTTAAATTCTTTTTGAAGACTTACAAAATGCCCATCCATAATTTCTTCAACAGATTCTGTGTTAGCTTAAATTATTGAAAATACTTTAGAATATAGGCAAAGTAGCATTATCCGACTTTTTTATTTAAATTTTATCAATATATTTTTATATCATTAATTTTTTATTATTATTATGATAAAAAAGGTACTAAATAATTAAAAAGCCAACCGTTAGTTCCAAAAGTATTGATTTCGTTGCAATTGAATGACTTGCCAATTTTACTAGCTTTTCCTTGTTTTGGGAGATCATCCTTTTTTCTTTTAATTGGTTTAATATTTTTTAACTGTTGAAACAGTTTTCCCTAAATGATTTTTTTAACAATACCAAATAAAACCACTAGAAATATAAAGCAATCTGAACATATTATTCATTTAAAAAAATAAAGATAAAAATCATTATAAGAGGTTACCAAAGATTACAAAATGTTATAATGCTGTTTGCATATATATATATATATATATATATATATATATATATATATATATATATATATATATATATATATATATATATATATATATATATATATATATATATATATGCAAACAGCATTATAACATTTTTTAATCTTTGGTAATCTTTGGTATATATATATATATATATATATATATATATATATATATATATATATATTATATATATATATTTACATTTATAATGTACTTACATAAACTGTTTCTGGATCCTTGATACAAGGATATTATAATGTTAATGATTTAGCCATTTCTTCAAGCTCAGCGCTTGATGGAGTTCTATTAAATGGGGCCATCGTAGATACTGCCATCATGCAATTTACCTGTCCTCGTATCATTCTATGATACAATTCATTAGAAATATCATTTATTTTTGACGATAAGTCCAGGATCCTGATAAATGGTGATTGGTCCTTTTAGTTGTGATGTTAAACTAGATTAAACCTAGTGATATCATATTATAAAATTTAAATGTGTGTAAAAAACAACATAAACCTTATATTGTGTTCTTACACAATATTAAATGAATAATCTGAAAAAAATCATTAAATAAATCAAGAACATCAGCGATTGAGTTTAAATTTCTAATACAAATAATACTTCCATAATTACTTTAGTTTTATCTTCTGTAACTTCGATAATTTCAAAATCTACTTTAACTAAGTTCGCTGAGTGAATGGTTTCTTTGTTCTAAATACAACAACAACAACAGAAAACAAATATATAAATACAACCTTAGACTTATGAAGGCTGTGGTTTAACTAGCCGATAAAGTCATTCACTATGAGTAAACAAAATTATTTAAATTTATGTGGGTTTATTTTAAGTTACTTTTATGATTATTTAAAAAATTATACATATACCTCTGAGTAAAATAAGTTGTTGAGTTCAGATGAAGTGCTTTGGATATCATTATTGCTAACCTAAAATTTAGCAAAAATGGTATTGAAGTTAATTTTATATACATTTTATATAATAACAAATATATCGACTTTATAACACATATTATTATTTTCATTTTAAGTTCAATGAACTTACCTTTTTCGTTAATTTTTCATTTTCTTTGTTCTAAAAATAACAAATAAAACAGAAAATAAATATATAAATACAACCTTGACTAATTATTTTATATTTAGAAGGCTGTGGTTTAACTAGCCAAGTGAGTCATTTACTATTAGACTTATTTTAATTAAGCAATGTTATTTAAATTGATGTGGGTATATTTTTAATTACCAATTTAAATAATTATTTAAAAAAACTACACATACCTCAGCTGTAAATAAGTTGATTGGTTCGAATAAAGAGCTTTGGATATCATTAACCTAAAATTATTGATGTTAATTTTAACAGATAATATCTGTTTTCCTATATCTGAGATATAGCTATATCTATTATATCTAATTATTTGCTATATTACGTTACTATATAAATTATTTGCTATATTACGTTATATTATTTCCAGATATTTGCCATATCTGAGATATAACAATTATATCAATTTTTTAACACATATTATGGTTTTCATTTTTGGTTCATTGAATAAGCTTACCTTTTTCTTCAATTTTTCATTTTCTAATTCACGCAGTTCCTTTAATTTAGTAAGAAGAAGTTGCCGCATTTTAAAATTCATTTTGCCAGGAAAAAGTTCAAATTTTAGATTCTTTTTAGATTCATAATTTCATCAAGAGTAAAGTTAATTCCTATTAAAAAAATGTAACTGGATTTGTGAAAAACTTTATTAAAAACCAAACTTACGAGCTAATTGTTTAGTATCTAAGAGGTTCATGATCGCATAAGTTTAATATATATATATATATATATATATATATATATATATATATATATATATATATATATATATATATATATATATATATATATACATTTATAATATTGTTGTTACTATTATAATATTAACAACAATTGTAATGTTATTTTTGTGTTTATAAATGTTTTATAATTATCAATAATATTATTGATATTAATGATATTTTAAAAACATTTATATACACAAATACATAATGTTATATTTGTAAATAAATGAGCTCTAAAAGTTATGCAACTAACCCTTAAATGTATCAACTATATTACTTTCGATTTTTGGAATCAGGAGAAACAAATCTTGAATATTCATTTTGGCGCCCATATTTAACTTCTGTGTTAACTGTGGTAGATTATTCCAGCTTACTGAATTATTGCGCAAAACTCAAAACGAGGTTACGTTTTTAAATTATAATTGTTAGAAACGTTCCTTCCTACACAGACTTACACTTCTTACACATTTTTTACACTTTTTTCATTTTACCAGGAAGTATTTTGTGAATTACTTTAACCAATACTTTTGTTTCTTTCAATAGAGTAAAAGTACCACAAACCAAATCAGTGCGCAAAAGCGCGCAAAAGTTACAGTTACAAACAGTAATAAACTGACAAAACATAACAACAGCATACAATAACTACGGCAAACAATAACTACGGCTAGATCACTAAACGCATTGAAACAATCATTATATTAAACCTTGAAAAATATAAATTAATAAACATTACTAATTAATAAACCTTACTAACCTAGTGGTATGGTAACTTGAACTAACCAATTTTTTGTTGACAAAAAAAATAAAAATGAGTTCTGTTTTTTCCTATAGTCTTTGTTCATTTCAAACTATAGTACTAAATAATCTCCTCAGTCACATCAGTATAGTTCATTGCAGAAATCCCTACTTTGCCATCAAGTGTAATGTTATTTCATGTGGAGTAGTTTTTACACGCTACGATTCTTTTATACAAGCATGTGACGAGGCACCACAAAGATATTTACACAATTAGAAATCGCACTTTAATAAATGCCAATTTTTGTAGTTCTAATTCGAATAATTACAATGATAATGACTTTTCTGAAATGAATATGTAATGCAAAGTTGGTGCGTAAATACGGTATTGAAAGTATTCTTCAACCTATTATAAATAATACCATCAAGCTTTATCATGGTTATAAAATAACAATAGATGAAATAGCAATAATTTTAAGAGGAAAGGTCATAGTTTGTACCGGTGATACGCTTGGTCAATATTTTTAGGGTGTTTTAAAGAAGGAGTTGGTTTTTCGTTTCAGAAGTGTAGATCTTGTTATTGCATTAATAAAAACATGCAAATACTGTTTGATGAAAGACTGTTCAACGAACATTCCAAAGTTATGCTCATGAATGCAATTTAATAGAGCAAGCAGTTACAAGCTGATTAAAATTAGATTTATCAACACCATTTGGTTTAAACAAGCGAAGCCCTTTATGTAGTTTACCAGGTTTTGATGTAACAAAGCAGTTACTGCAAGATATTATACACACATTGCTTGAAAGTGTTATTCAATACGAAGTCAGATTAGTTTTGTTGAAATTCATCAATAACGGCAACTTAACTCTATCACAGTTGAACTTGGCTATTCAATTTCATACTTATGGTTACACAGAAACTTTAAGTAAACCACCACCATTAAAGCAGTGTGTTTTCAATGGTGACAAAAAGTATAAGTTAAAATATAATGCTTATCAAACTCAACTCTTTCTTCGAATATTTCCATTTTTATTAGCACCATTTGTTCGTAGCAATGATGAGTATTACTCATTTATAAAAACATTATTAGAGATTGTTAATATTATATTCTCTCCAGTAATAACATTAAACACAATAGAAAATTTGAAACAAATAATTTTTCAGCATCTTCATAAATTTAAAGAATTGTTTCCTGATTAAAACATACTTCCAAAACAGCACTACTTAGTTCATTTACCAGAATCAATTAAGTTGTTAGGTCAACTTGTCAGATCATTGTTTTTTAGTTTTGAAGCAGCGCATCGGTATTTTAAAGAAACAGCTCAGAAACAAAATTTTAAAAGTTTAAAATTTTCATTAGCAAAACGATGTCAGTTTTTGGAATGCCTAAATTTTGGTAATTCATTTGCAGAAAAGAATTCCCACCCATTTTTTGCCTCTGATAAAAAATGTGGAGTTTTATCAAGCTTGAGCAATGATTATTTAAGAACCTTACGCAGTGACATGGATGCTTGTAGTTTGTTACCTGGTTTTGAAATAAAATATGCTTACAAAGTCAGTTGGATAATTTTATATGGAACAAAGTATGCTACTAATGGCATTATTGCTGTTTCAGTTATTGGTGACCCTCCTGTTCCAAAAATTGTACAAATTAAAAAAATAACTTTAATATCTGATTATGTGTACTTTAAGGTGAATCCATACCATACCATACTTTTTGAAAAGAAGTTTCAATCATATTGTTTAGAAATCGAGTCATTAATATCTTATACTGTTCCTTTTAAAGAGCTGGTTGGCTATAATGTTTTCCATATTAAATTTTCTCCAAATGGTTTAATTTATGTGTCTACAAAATGCAACATTGATGAATACAAAAATGAAAACAGAATATTTCTAAACTATTAAATTAAAAATTGGATTGCTATCTTTCTCTTCTCTATTTATTATGATCTTTATATACTCATATGGATAACATTTATTGATTTGCGTACAAAAGCGATTTAATTCAATAGCGATTTTATTCGTATGATAATGAGAAATTTTTATCAATTATCATATAATATCATTAATTTCCCTAGTCGTTAATATTATTATAACATTATTGACTTCTTTATAAATATATATATATATATATATATATATATATATATATATATATAATATATATATATATATATATATATATATATATATATATATATATATATAATGAAATAAAATTTATATATATATATAAATTTTAAAAATATATATAATCAACATTACACAATATTGTTTCGTCCTTTAGGACTCTTCAGTAATGTAATAATTTTTATGGGGACAAGTCTTAGCAATACAACTAAATAACCGATTTAAAGCAGTTTAAAAAATTTGTTGTGTCAAGCCAAAGTGTTTAAACTACTTATTAACGGACCAGCATTACGCAGACAGCAATGATGCATCTCATAAGTAGAGTGCTCAACAAAACAAAACATAAGGAGCTATATCTAACATGTCATATTGCATACTTTGGTTAGCGCTTTGACGTCACACTGATTTAGGGATAGGCAAGGGCTTCAGTACATACATCAACTGGTTTAGGGAGAATCCGCATGGGAGTTGATAACACATGGAAAGCTTAGGGTTAGGGAAAAGATTAATTTATTTACACTATTCTTCCTATGAAAACGTGATAAAAAATGTTAACTTTTTTTTCACGTTTTGATTACAACAATCGGCAAGAAAAACACTTTCTTCAACACATGTTCTCGAGTCCTTAATAAACGCCCCCCACCGGCTATTAATTTTTGGATATTTTTTTCACCCTTTCTAAGCTTATTAAGATTTTATAATAATTTTTACTTGTTATCAACAAAAAAATTATATCTCAAAACTAAGAAAGAGTGAGAGAGTTTTATACGGACCTTAAAGACATTAAGCATAATAACCTCACCTTAACAAAAGCCCTTAAACTTGGAAAAATGTCTAAACCAAGTTGAGACAGATAAAAATGTTATAACTGCTTCTCCAAGCAATGGAGGAGCAGTATTCCGCCCTCCCCCACATATTTATTAGATTTGAGAAAAATTCCTACCCCACTCCCCTTTTATTACCCCCCTTTCCTACCGTTTGTTGGATCTGATGAAAAAATTCTCACCCAACCGTTTATTCCGACCCTCCATTGTATTCGGGAATCTAGAGTATAAGAATTACATGAATGTATATACATCTATAACACTTATATATAGGTGTTATACATGTATACTAGGTATATGATAAATTTTAAATCAATTAGCTTGGGGTTCTAAATGATGAACTTTTGCCTAAAAATCACTGAAATGACATTGATTTCACCATACCTTGAAAAAAATTTCCGCACTCTAAGACAGTTTTGTATTTAACCATACAACACATAGCGGTCCAAAGGCTATTAATTATAATATGTCAGCTTTATATACAATACACATGAAAAATACATGAGAATGAGTACCTACACTGCCCTACAGCATTTGTAGTGATGTTAATAATCTTTCAGATTTGTGTATTAGTATTAATAAATTTACAGTTAAGATATTTGTTTGTTCTGTAAGAAGAACGAATGTCCTCCATCAACTTTACAGCTCTCTCGGCTACTATGTTGGATCGAGGCAGATCAAGCACTGATGGTTTCTTCTTCCAGTGAGTCGATAAGCATTTCACAGCTTTGGAACACTTAAGTTGGGATATTGTTGACAGCAGGTCTTTATAAGCCGCCTCTGCATAGTGCTGGTTTGAAAACCAGGCCCGCGATAATGTAGTTGCAACGAAATTGCAAGTTATTTTCAGCTGTTCTCGCCAGTTTGGAAGAATGAAAAATGCAATAAGCACAAAAATGCCTCTTGAGTTCCACCTGGCACTGTGTAGTGATGGCAGCTTGTGCCATTTGATACGAGGCCATTTTGCCTCATTTTTGTAAAACTTGTATGCTTCACAAAGCTGGAAAAGAAATTTAAAGTCATCTCTCCAGCCAAGGTTTCCATATTCTGCTACCACTGCTGTGCCCTTGTAGGCATTTTTTAAATCATCATAATGCTCCATAATCTCATCAATAAATTTGTAGTTAATGTTAGGCGACTGTGACTGTATAGGAAAAAAGAAATCCAAAACATGTCGTAGAACAAGATCAAGAATGTGATGTTGGCAGCCGATGTATTGAGGTTCATCGAATCCCTTGTCTCGAAATGTTTTCTGAAGCTTGGCTACAACTCCATTCTTGCCACCAGTATTTACAGCTGTTGTGTCAGAGATGATCATCTGAATACTGTTCCATGTATTGTAATCATCAAGTAGGTCCTGTAGTGCTTTATATATGTTTGCAGAGGATCCACTGTCACAAACCGAAATGCCAAGTTTTAATGTTCTTTTGTCATTTTTTAAGCACACAACTTGGTACTCAGTCTTGTCAATTTTCTTACCATCAAAATGCAAAGAAAATTTCTCTTCAGAGATGAGTTCGATGAGGCGGTTCTTAACTTGTTTTGCATCTCTGATTGTTCGACGCCAGACTCCAGACTGTGATGGTGTTGGGACACAAACTCCATCCTCAGCCAGACTTTGAAGCACCCGTGACGTTTTTCTGGTTGACAAAGAGTTGCTAGACACTAGTTTGGCCGCAGACTTAGTTGACTGGCGTGTTGCACGCTTTCTGGGAGATGCTCCTGGAACTGCCTCCGAGTCACCACTGCTGCTTCCTTCCTCAGAATCCTCACTATCGCAGAAAAGTGGTACGGAGATAACCGCTTGGTTTGTCAAGGGTTCTGATGTGCTTTTGGCCCTTTTTGATGGATGGATTGTTGACATAGGAGCCACTTTCGTAGTTGTATATCCCACCCTGCCATCTGATTCAATTTGTACTTTGTACAGTTGTTTGTCCTCACTACAAAGCCAATTTCCATCTGGTTTTGTTATATCGAACAGATGAGCAAGATTTCCTTCAAATACTGCATTTGGTCGCTTTCTGTGTTTCTCAAATGATGTGACAAGTTTGTCAACATTAGTTGACACTTGTTGTTTGGAAAAAACAGGAAAATTAAACTTCTGCCAAAGATTCATCAATTCCTCGGATATTTTTGTTAGTCAATCATGCCGTCCTTTCAATTCATCAAAGAGTCCCAACGATATCTCTGTTGGAAGGTATTTTACACAATTTGTCGCTCATATCCTGTTTTACCTGTGGTATATTAGGACGACGCTTCGTGCTTGATTTCAAATTTTGTGTCCACATTTCACCAGCTGCTTCCACTGCTGATTTTGACTTTTTACTTTTAAAGGATATATTTTCAAAAAGAAGCACTAAACAGCAGATCTTGCAAATTAATACTGCAAATAAACAAAAATTGTTTGAATGATATAAACAACTATACAATATACAGTATTATATATTTACAGTTTTAAAAATCAAAGTCAAGCATAAGGATGTAAGAACTGGGAACAAAATCAAGTGAAAAATCCAAAAAGTTAAAAGTAGTGAGGTGCTAGGTGCGGGAGGTTTTTTGTGATCCAATGAAATAAACCTCAAAACAGTGATCTATTGGTAAAAGTTCATCAAATGCAACATTAGGAAAATTAAATTTTGAAAAAAGTTTCTTTGTCATATACCTAATGTATACACTTATAAGTGTATACAAATATAATTGCTCTATGACGCTATATATATAATGATATATATATAGCACTATGACGCTGTATAATATATGTATATATATAAAAATATATATATATATAAATATATATATATATATATATATATATATATATATATATATATATATATATATATATATTTATATATATATATATATATATATTTATATATATATATATATATATATATATATATATATATATATATATATATATATATATATATATATATATATATATATATATATATATATATATATATATATATATATATATATATATATATATATATATATATATACACTTATATATATACTTATATATATACAATTATTGTAAATTTTCTATTAATAAGATTCTTCTCGTTTCAAGAAGTAGTTATAAATTTATTTGTTGCAAACTGTCTTGAAACAAGAAAATAGTTACTTGAATATTTTGTATTGAAAATAAGAAACTTATTTCTTGTTTTAGGATAAACTTCATAATGATAAAAATATTAGAATAAATTGTCTTAATTTGAACAACCATCAAGAAAAAGAAAAATTTAAAACAAGATCATTTTTTCTAAAAGATTTTATAAGCGTATTATTCCTTGTTTAAAGAATAATTTTTCTTATTTCAAGAAAATAATTAGAAAAATATATCTTAATAAGAAACACGATTTTGCTGTGTTGAAATACTTTTCCTTTATCTTTCTTATATATATTTTCTCTATCTTCGTTTTTCTCTTTGTCCTAACGCTCGCTTCTAAAATTGTTCTCACGTATAAATTTCTCATGCGCGCACGCACGCACACCCCTATCACAGGCGCTAAAAAAAATTTTAATTTTTTATTTTTTAGTATGTAAAAAGAATTTATTCTCATTAACCGGTTTGATATGTTTGTATACTGAGCCAAGAACAGCAGGCTTTCTTAAAAATACTAAGATTAATAAATTACTTTTTTGGACTGCTTGCCCTCACCAAAAACCCTTTTGCACCTGCGAGTTAAGCTCCACTGCGCCTGTCCCTATTTTAGTCAGTCAATGTAGCAACACTCGGCTGCGCCTATCCCTATTTAAGTCAGTCGATGTATGTACACTCCACTGCGCCAATCCCTATGTAAGTCAGTCTATGTATGCGCATTCCACTGCGTCTATCCCTACTTTCTAATTAATTTAAGCATAAATTATCCAACAGCGCCTTGACCTATTTTTAAGCAGTAGATACACGTATACTCCATAATGCATGCCTCTTTTCCTTACGAAATTTGTCATATTAGCATTCTACTGCGTATGTCCATATATATTTTTTACACATACATTTTAAGTACAGTTTAAGGCTCACATTACCATTCATATACCTGCTTTAAGGAATACTTTTTGCATACGTATTTCTTTCTACAAATCTTATTTAATATAGCTTCTAAGTTATAAAATAATTATATATTAAGTTTTAGCTAAGTATATGAACGTTTAGCTCATTTGGTTAAGACATCGCACATGGCCGGATATGGTTCGCATCCCGCGTGGGCAATCATATTTTTCTCTATTTACTTTTTTCACTTGACTCCATTTAAGTTTTGTGAGATTTACTCACTTATTGATCCATATCAGTATTCATATACCTGTTGATTAGTTCAGAGATTAAAATTATTTCTTTAGTATGAAAGACATAACACACATGCATTTGTTTAGTAGGCCTCAATCACCATATGTCGTTTACACACTTTGTGATATTCTGGGCTAAATTGTCTCATATTACTTTTTTCTATTAAAATATACGTAATTCTTTACTAATTTTAAATATAAAATAATCTTATACATTAGCATAATTAATTAAATAGATAAATAATTTAACAACAATAAAGGTTTAAATAGTTTTAATATGTCAAAATAAGATAGGATAACTTTATTTAATTTTTAATGTGCTCCACCTATAAATTTATACTTCATTAACCAGAATAATAATTTTTGTAATATATTCTCATCCTTACCAGTCAACGCCCTTAGCATCATATATTTGGTCTATCGCTATGGTGATTTATTTTGAGGTGGTATTCTGCTGCTGTTCATACGCATTCCTCTTTATGCGAGGTGTCGGTTAAGGTCTGACCGCGAATAGATCAACCGACTGAGGGATAAACATAAGTCCATTCTACTTTATTGTACGCGCTTCCCTGTTTCTTGGCTTCTACTAAAATGCTGGTGAAATGTACGTAAACAATAAATAATATAAATTATTTTGCTTTAATTTTGTGCTTTGATACTGGACATCTGTTCAACATCGTCTAATTTTATTTCTTATGCTTACTTTAATATAATCTTTTTTCCTTCTTCCCTGAAGCTCCTACGGCCTATTATGTTCCATAAAAGTAAACTGGTTTTCGAGTCCGGTTGCGAATTATAAATATTTTATATATTTATAAAAATTATAAAATATTACACAATTGTTTTATAATCTGAATATTACACATACCTTTAACATATTAGAAATTAAAAGAATAATTTAAATAACTTTTTAATCGATTTTTTTTTAAGCTTTAAGGATTTTTCTGTTCACTTTTTGAATAGCGTATAAACTGTTAATTATGTAAAGCTGCTGTTAAAAATAAATACAATTTGAATAAATAAATATTTTATATAAAGTATGACATTGCAAGACCTTATTTTTATTATACATTTTGTATTGGTTTGCTTCAAGCGTGTTTGCGTTGAATATTTGCGCTTTTCAAGCAAAACAATCAATCATTACCATAAAACAAAATAAAAATAAAAATAACATAAACAGCGATAATATAGAATATAACTTTTTTGTTTTTTATTCACTTGTTTTTACTGTTCAATAAAGGTTTAAGGAATTTCTTTTTATTGCTATAAAAACTTGTATAAATAAATATACTTAGGCTTGCTAAATAAAAAAATTTATCGCAACATTTAATTATAAATATTTTTTTTATGGCTTTCTTTTAAGTTTCATTTGGTAACTTTGTATACAAAGCAAAAACTGAATAAACTTGTTTTTTGTTTCTAATATCAATAAACAGTTTTATTAATGATTTTTTATAAATTTTGTCATTATTTATCAAAATATATGGTATACTATATATTTTGATAAAAAAAAGCTTAATAAACCTTAAGTTTTTTCAATTTATAAATAGCGCATATATCCAACATAATTGTCATTCAAACTTTTTTACATAATCGTCAAAGCGGTTTTTGTAAAATTAATTACTTCTTTTGTCTTACCGCTTAATAGAGCAATTTAAAAGTTAAAAAAATATCAAAGTTGATTCATGTAAATCGCTTAAGGCGTATGTAATTCGTACGTAAATTGCCGGTGACGCGAAATAGATAACTCCCTGTTAAAACATTTTAACTCCCCGGTTAATCTATTTTGAAATAAATTAACCCCGGGAGTTAAATTATTTTAAAATATAGCGAAATGGATTAACCGGGGGCTTAAGTATTTCTAACCCCCATTGAAATAAATTAACTCCCTTTAATACACGTTTTAAATAATTTAACTTAAAATTATATCTACAAAATTAGTTAACCAACTCTATAACACAAAATCGCTTCTAGTCATCGATGACGAAAAATACTTTTGTTTTGCAGGGGACAACATGCCTGGAAATTCTGGATACTACACAAACATCAAAAACACATGCCCATAAAGTGTTCGTTTTATAGGAAAAGAGAAATTTCCAAAAAAATTATTAATGTGGATAGCCATATCTGACCGTTGTATGTCCGAGCCATTGTTTCGCACTTCCAAGGCTGTAGCGATCAATTCATCAATCTATATTAATGAATGTTTAGAAAAACGACTTCTTCCATTTATTCACAAGTATCATGGAGACTTTAACTATTTATTTTGGCCAGATTTAGCAAGTTCTCATTATTCTAAAGATTCTCTAAATTGGATGGACCAATATGTCTATTACGTTGATAAAGAATCCAATCCACCAAATGTGCCTCAAGCACGACCAATTAAAAAAATTTTTGGGGACATTTGACACAAAAGGTTTGCGAGGGAGATTGGCAAGCTTCAACAGAGCAAGTTTTGATTGATCGCATTAAACTAAAACTACAAGAAATTGATTTTAACTTTTTACAGTCGCATATGAAAGGCGTCAGAGCAAAATTGAGATCAATTGCAGATGGTGGTGTTTTTTTCATATAAAAAATAATATATTTTTATTAAAAGATAAATGCTTTATTTAAAAAAAAATATAATAGCAGTTTATTTTTTTATTTATAAATAAGTTATTGACGTTTTTATTTTGTCCGATAACTTCTGCATCACCCGTTATTGTATATTTATATATTGTTATTATATTTTTTCTTTGATAGAGAAAAACTTATTATTTGGTGCATACAGTTACCTAATATGGTTAGAAAATACAAACGTCTAACTAATCGACAATCCTGGGAAGAAAATTCAATGAAACCAGTTATTGAATCAGTAATGAAGAAGGAAATAGGGTATAAGAAGGCATCGTTAATGTTTTGTATCCCAACATCGACACTGCGATACAGAATAAAAAGACTTCAGCAAGGGAGTTTAGAACTATGTTTTTGTGCAGTAAAAAAACTTGGGAATTTTAAATCAGTTTTTAACCTTGAACAAGAGCAAGAGTTAGCTAAACACTTAATTTTTCTCGAGAGTCGCTTGTTTCCAGTTTCAATGAAAAACTTGAGAGAATTGGTATTTTAGCTAGCTGAAAAGAACAAGATGCCAAAAAGAACATAGCTTTAACAAAAAACCAGGAATGGCAGGCTACCAGTGGGCAGAAAGCTTTTTAAAACGCTATCCTGTTATTTCTTTGCGTATGCCAGAGGGAATTTCTGGAGCTAGAGCAATGGGATTTAACTGCTGTGAATAAATTTTGAACTATTGACTAAAAGCATAGATGAAAATAACATAACTCTAAATAATATATATATATATAATGTTGACGAGACAGGAATTTCTTCAGTACCAAAAAAAGTGTCAAAAGTAATTGCTACGAGGGGTAAAAAACAAGTTGGAACTGTAACATCAGCTGAACAAGGGAAAATCATTACAATCGAAATGTGTATGAGTGCCCCGTGTTAGAGCTCCCAAGAACGTTAATATTATTGAAAAAGCTCCTCTGGGTACTATTGCATCATATCACCCTAGTGGTTGGATGCAAGCAGACATATTTTTGAAGTGGTTTGACCATTTTCTGTCCTTTGTAATGCCATCCAAAAAAAGGCCTGTACTGCTATTATTAGATGGTCATGCAACACATACAAAAAATATGCATCATATCACCCTAGTGGTGAAATGATGCATAATTTTTTCATAATGAAACCACGTGAAAATTATGTTACTGTTATTTGCTTTCCACCACATTGTTCACACCGTCTGCAGCCACTAAATGTCTCCTTCATGGCACCATTTAGTAGCAACTGTTCGGATGAAGTTCGTATTTGGCTGCGTACACATTATCCTAGAGTTGTGACCGAATATCAGATTCCAGAACTATTTGGAATAGCTTTTATGAAATCTGCAAACATGTTGACAGCTGTAAATTGTCTTAGAAAGACTGGAATAAGTCCACTTAATCCTGTGGTTTTTGATGGTTGGATGTTTGAGCCTTCAGAAACAACTAACAGGTCATTTCCTGAGATGGATTCAGCAACACCAAATCTAACTACCAAGTCTCAAACACAAACTATTTCACTGTAAGAATTATCCCTGACATCTTGCTCTGAATCAGAAACTTTGTCTTTGACATCTATGGCGTCTTTTACAATTGCTTCACCTGCGGAAATTGTAAGTATCTCGAATGAGAAAATTCAGCAAACTCGTAAACGATGCTGAAAGGGCAAAACAACTATACTCACCAGTTCACCAAATAAAGCGGAACTGGCAAAAAAGAGGGTTATAAAAATTAAAAAAAGAAAAAGCGCTCTAACAGTTGACAAGACTGTAGAAACAAAAAATGGTACACCTGCAGAAATTGTACCACGAAAAGTATACCCCCAGCGATTTTTGTGATTTTTGTTTAATAACATTTTCAAAAACTGTTGCATTTTTTTCTAAATTGCTAAATTTAAAAGCTTTTTTTTGTTGTGGTTGTTGAAATACACTGATAAAAAAACACAGGTTTTATTTTCATATTTCATTAATCTAAACCTTACGGGGGCTGTTATGACATGGCTGATATATATATATATATATATATATACATATATATATATATATATATATATATATATATATATATATATATATATATATATATATATATATATATATATATATATATATATATATATATAGTATGTTATATATTACTGTATTATATGATGTTGTATGATTTAGTATTCAAAATACTAAACTCTTGATTGTTGTAAAGTGCTCAATATTTAAGAAAATAATTTTTTTTTTCAAAAACAGAGCGTTTTATAATTAAATTTTAGAAAAAACAACTTTTAATGGAACTTAAAGTTTCATGCCTATCGGCCATCATCAGTCTTAAAGTACAAAATCAAA
Source organism: Hydra vulgaris (assembly GCF_038396675.1). Classification (NCBI taxonomy): domain Eukaryota; kingdom Metazoa; phylum Cnidaria; class Hydrozoa; order Anthoathecata; family Hydridae; genus Hydra; species Hydra vulgaris. The sequence continues at coordinate 52,603,504 of NC_088934.1, forward strand.
AATATAAGAAACCGTTTAAAAATTACAAACTACGATAGAATGAGTTCTGACGTTATATAACAAGAAGACGTAATGGAAAACTAATCTCCGCTATCAAATAATGAAAGGAGAAATTTATTTTTGTGTCTGCATTTAGAAACTAATTCGCCTCTTTTGTTTAGCAGATTGTTTCGTTTGTAAAATAATATTTCGAATTTCTCATTTAAACAAAGCTTACAAATTTTTTTATTCCATTTGATTGAAGTTGTAAAATTGTTTTCTTTTAACTCCCATACTTCCTTAGACAACTCAGTGTCGTTTTTGTATTTTTTTATGTTAAAAGATTTTTGATGGTTCGCATAACGTAGCTAAAATGAGGTTTCGCTTATCCCAGTGTATACTTTATGGTTGTATTGAGGTTTATTTGAGCTTACGGTGGCTTGGTAAACGATATTGTTAGACAAGCAATTGTTGTTCAGTGGACAAAAAGATTTTTTATATAACGTCAGAACTCATTCTACCGTAGTTTGTAAGTTTTAAACGGTTTTTTATATTTTTGATTTTGTACTTCATGGCTGATGATTGCCGATAGGCATGAAACTTTAAGTTCCATTAAAAGTTGTTTTTTCTAAAATTTAATTACATATATATATATATATATATATATATATATATATATATATATATATATATATATATATATATATATATATATATATAAATATATATATATATATATACATATATATGTATATATAAATATATATATATATATATATGTATATATATATGTATATGTATATATATGTATATATATATATATATATATATATATATATATATATATATATATATATATATATATATATGTATATATATATATATATATATATATATATATATATATATGTATATATATATATATATATATATATATATATTTTAGGGTGCGGTTGTGCCTCTCTATAGGGGCACAACCGTTTTTTTCACTAAGTCTAATTTTTGTGTTATAACATTTTCAAAAACCGTTTTATTTTTTTCTTAATTGCAGCAATTTAAATTTTAATGATATTTTTACCGTTTTTATTTTCATACTCCATTAATCTAAACGTTACGGGGGCTGTTATATATATATATATATATATATATATATATATATATATATATATATATATATATATATATATATATATATATATATATATATATATATATATATATATATTATATATATATACATATATATATATATATATATATATATATATATATATATATATATATATATATATATATATATATATTTATATATATATATGTATACATATATAATATATATATAACACATCGCTCAATAAGTCCGTAGGATGAAATATAGATGGCAACACAAATACCGAATCCGTATTGTTTTTAGAAAGTACCAACCTTCAAACGATATCTGTCAAAGTTTCATGACAATCGGACCATTATTTACCAAGTTAGTGTGTGAACGATTGAATCAACTTTTGTGAATTGAAAAAAATGGAAAAATCAGAATTTCGTGTGCTCATTAAGCATTGCTTTTTGATGGGAAAAAACACGGTGCAGACCAAACAATGGCTTGATAAGTGTTATTCGGACTCCTCTCCATCGAGGCAAATGGTTGAAAAGTGGTTTGCTGACTTTAAACGTGGTCGTACAAACACCGATGATGCTGAACGCTCCGGTCGCCCAAATTCGGCAGTTACTGAGGAAAACATCAAAAAAATCCATAAAATCGTCTTATCCGACCGCAAATTGAAATTGAAGGAGATTGACGAGGCCATAAAGATATCAGAAGGCAGTGTGTTTACAATATTACACGAACATTTGGGTATGAGAAAGCTTTGTTTGAAATGGGTGCCGCGTTTGCTAACACCGGACCAAAAACAACAACGAATCGATGATTCTGAAGCATGTCTGGCACTATTTCACCGAGATAAAAAGGATTTTTTGCGTCGCTACGTCACAATGGATGAAACATGGATCCACCATTTCACTCCTGAGTCAAATCGACAGTCGGCTGAGTGGACACCAGCGGGTGAAAGCCGCCCAAAGCGCCCAAAGGCTCAAACCTCTGCTGGCAAGGTTATGGCCTCCATATTTTGGGATAGCCATGGTATATTGTTCATTGATTATCTTGAGAAAGGTAAAACGATCAACAGCGAATATTAAATGGCATTATTGGAACGATTGAAGGCTGTAATTGACGAAAAGCGACCGCACATGAAGAAGAAAGAAATTCTCTTTCATCAAGACAATGCACCGTGTCACAAGTCAATGAAAACAATGGTAAAAATGAATGAATTACACTTCAAATTGTTGCCCCATCCACCATACTCGCCTGATTTGGCCCCCAGCGATTATTGGCTGTTCTCAGATCTCAAAAGGATGCTCCAGGGAAAGAGATTTGGATCGAATGAGGAGGTCATCGCCGAAACTGAAGCATATTTTGAAGGAAAAGATAAATCGTTCTACAAACATGGTATCGAAAAGTTAGAGAAGCGCTGGAATGACTGTATCGCCTTTAAAGGAGACTATGTTGATGAATAAAATCAAATTATGTCAAAATGTTGTTGTTTTATTAGCTATCCTACGGACTTATTGAGCGATGTGTTATATATATATATATTATATATATATACATATATATATATATATATATATATATATATATATATATATATATATATATATATATATATATATATATATATATATATATATATATATAGATATATATATAGAGATATATATAGATATATGTATATATATAGATATAAACTCTGAACGCTTTAACATTAGCAATGGTGTAAAGCAATGTGGAATTCTTTTACCGTTCTTGTTCATGTTTTAGATAAAAAAAAACTGATTTTTAATATTACGAATATGCATATTGAATGTAACATTGGTGGAACGTTTTTGAATTTTTCGGCATATGACGACTAATTGAACTATTTGCTCCGTCTTGGCTTACATTGCAAAAGTTATTAACTGCATTAAATGTTGAAGCCACTGCCATTAACATGTCATTTAATACAAAAAAAACTTTGCGTATGGTATTTAATCCAAAACAGAGATATAAGAATGTGTCAAGCAATTTTCCAGTGTACTTTTGCTGGATATGAATTAGTTTTCATTGACAAATATAAGTATGTGGGTCACATATTAGAAAATGGTTTGTTTGATTATGCTGATATAAATCGAGAGATTAAAGGTCTTTATACGCGTACAAACACAATAATTAGACGGTTTAAGAAAAGCACGATTAAGTTAAAAGTAGAGCTGTTTAATGCCTCTGTTTTTATGTGGCTCTATGGACTAATTTTGTGCAAATACCGTGTTAAAGCTAGATTCTTGTTATAAGAATTATACTAAATTTTTTTTTGGATATGACAAGTTCTCAAGCGCTTTAAATATGTTTATGGTACTAGGCTTGCTTAATCTAGATACAAAAATACTATAAAGCAGCCGTGGAGCAGTGTTTTTAAATACTGATTTCATTTTTATATAGATGGTCAAATTTACTAAAGCAAAATCATGCTTTAAAAAAACAGCTACTAAAATATGAAAAAATACTTTGAAAAATATTGCTTAACAGTATGCTAGAAAACAGTAAGGTAAGTTATTAGAACAACTAAGACTATGTAATTGGAAACAACCTTAAAGATATGGCAGTATTACGATATTTTCTCTCTTAAACGGTCAATTACCTTAGATTTATTACTGGGACTTACTCCTTTTTTACTAAAAGCCAAAACAACATTTTGCTATAAATGCAATTTATATCTTTACTTGATTTTTATCTTTAGTATTGTTAATAGTTTTGCTCTTTGAAAAAGATTTTATAGTTGACTTTTTAATAAATATTTATAACCACTGCAATATCATAAATGGTTACCATAAACAGGTAAACTGACCTTCAGTTTTAAAAAGTGATTTGATTTTTTTTGCTGTATGTCCTTAATTTATTTGATTCAATTCCATTACATTCTTATTTTAGATTTATCATATGATGTGTTTATGCAATATAGAAAAACAAATTTAACAACTTTTGTGTTTTCTTTAATTTGAAAATTTTTGTTAATATGATAACAAGATATATTTTTTACTTATTTATTACATTATTTATTAACTGTTATGAAAATATAAAACTTTTTCATTTAATTTGATATTTCTTAAATTTATGTATAATAATTTTATTTGTTTAACTTAAGTTTAAATAAGAGTTGTAGTACTAATCTATTTAACCATTTACAAAAACCTAATGAAATAGACTTTAAATAACAGGTCCAATAGTCCTTTAAATAACAGGTCCAATAGTCACATGCTTGGCCTCGGCATTTACATTCGTAAGAATTCACCCATTTGTCGTGAAACTAGGTTTGAATCCACAGACGATTCTTTCATGTGCTTTCGTTTAGCACAACTTCACTCTATTGCCTTTCTCTTTGTTCTATATCGCTCTCCTTCATCTCAAGATTGCACTCTTTTTGACATTATTTCTAATCATATTGACCAAGCCCTCTCTCTTTATCCATCAGCTAATATAGTTGCTGTCGGTGACTTTAATGCTCACCACTCTGAATGGCTTGGCTCTAGTGTCAGTGACTCTGCGGGCATTCAAGCCCACAACTTTTGCCTTTCTCAATCCCTTACTTAAATAGTCAACTTTCCAAATCGTTATCCTGACAACCCGAATCATCTACCTTCTTTTCTCGACTTATGTCTTGTTTCTGATCCTAGTCAGTGCTCAGTTTCTCCACATTTACCCTTAGGTGCTTCTGATCACAGTTTGATCTCTCTAAAACTAATATCTCATTCTTCTTCATCCCCGAATCCCCCTATTATCAAACCTCTTACAAATACAGTAAAGCTGACTGGGATTCTTTCCGTGACTTTCTTTGTGATGGCCCTTGGGTAGAAATCTTTCGTCTTTCTGTCGACAAATGTGCTTTTTACATAACTTCGTGGATTCAGGCTGGCATGGAATCTTTTATTTCCTCTTGACGATTCCAGGTGAAGCCTCACTCTCCTCCATGGTTTTCCTCACACTGTGCTGCTGCGATTGCCAATCGAAACCGTTACTTCCATATTTATTAGCAAAACAATTCTCCAGAAAACAGAGACGTCTGTTTATTACTACTAGAAGCAAATGTAAAAAGGTTTTGTCCAACGCCAAAACCCGCTATTCTCAGGTCATGAAATCTCGTATCTCATCTCAAAAATTAGGCTCTCGTGACTTCTGGAGAATCTTTAATATTATTAATAATAAGGGCAAATCTATAATTCCACCTCTCTTGTATGGTTCAGACTTTGTCACCTCACCTAAAGACAAAGCCGAATTGTTTGCTAAAAACTTTTCATCAATATCATCTCTTGATTTCACTATTTGCGTTCTACCTGATATTGCCAACAAACAGGTTGATCCATTGCTTGACATTCATATCACTCTAGCATCTGTATCTAAAGTGATTTCCTGCCTAGACTCTTCTACAGCTTGAGGTCCGGACAACATACCTGTTATTGTCTTGCAGAAGTGTTTTCCGGAGCTGTCGTCTATACTCTCAAAACTATTCAACAAGTGCTTATCAGAGTCTTGTTTTCCAGCCTGCTGGAAAGCGGCATCTGTTATCCCTATCTTCAAAAATTCTGGAGAGCGATCTGATTGATCTAACTACCTTCCCGTAAGTCTTTTCCTATCATAAGCAAGGTTTTTGAATCTTTAATCAACACTTAATTTCTCATCTTGAATCTAACAACTTACTTTCTGACCATCAATATGGATTTCGATCTTCTCGTTCTACAGCTGATTTGCTAACAGTAATAACTGACAGGTTTTATCGTGCATTAAATGAAGGTGGAGATAATAAGGTCATCGCTCTTGACATTTCAAAAGCTTTTGATAAAGTTTGGCATGCTGGTCTTCTCCATAAGCTTTTTTCTTATGATGTATCCGGCAACATCTTTAAGATCATTGAATTCTTCCTTTCCAATCGTAGCATAAAAGTTGTCCTCGATGGACAACACTCTTCTTTTTATCCTGTAACTTCAGGGGTTCCTCAAGGTTCTATCCTTGACCCTATACTCTTTTTAATTTAAGTTAACGATTTTCCAGATATTCTTACATCTAAGGTGGCATTGTTTGCTGATACTACCATTTATTCTTGTCGTGATAAGAAACCAACACCCTCTGATTGCTTGGAGGGGGCATTTGAGCTTGAAAAGAATCTCAATTCTGCTACAGCATGGGGCTCACAGTGGCTGGTGAACTTTAATTCAGTTGAAACTCAATTTTTTCAGCCAATCGTTATCGCAATAATTTAGATCTTCCTATATTTATGAACGGTGATGTACTCGATTGTTCAATATTATTGAACGGTGATTGCACACGTGTGTTTTATAAAAAAAATTCAAAAAACACCGGGAGTCACGCAAAGATTTTAAACAATTATTTTTACCATTTGCTAAAAATTATTTATAGAAAGAGATTATATAAAAAATAAATATAAAAATGACGGATGCGGAAAAGACTTAACATGAACCGTTTTATTGGTCCAGATATCTAGTATGTATATAATATGCGTACCAGTGGTGAACCGCATAACTTGAATAACTTCATTTGCTTTATTGGCGTGTAAAATTTCCAGAAAATAACCGGAAACTATGCGAAAAACTTTACTCAAAATATCCGGAAATTTTTAAAAATTTACTTGTAGTAAACATATAGAATAAAACTGGGTCAAACGCAAACAATATTATTTCGCACGCTAAACGAAATTATCAAATAGAAACTAATTAGATAAGGCTATGAAAAAATTAAAAGAGATTCAAATGCAGAACTATTTCCTCTAATCCAATCAATAAATTTATATGCCGATTCAACTCCATTTTTTCCTTTTTTTGTACAACTGTAAAGGGAAATCAAAATTTTTTATATATTTTTTATCGTCGCAAACAAAATTGCGCTTGAACCGAAACTGAAATAAAAAGTTTTTTTAGCACTATCTTGTTGGAAATTTAATTTTATTTCAGATAGTATCATTATTTGCAGCTACAACAAAAATTTTAATAATCAAAATAGTAAAAAAACTGTTTTTTCTGATAAAACTGCAATCTCGATTAACTACTTAGTTTAGTTTTTCGCAAGTGACTAGCGCCTATCATTATTTAATTAACTTAATTCCGATTTCATTGTGAATGAAATATAATGTTAATTGTTAATATAATAAACTCTTACTCATTAAAAACCAATTATTACATTATTTCTTAATATAATCATCACTCACTCAATTCAATTTAACTCACTCACTTTAACATGTCAACTAAAAAATCAAAAGCATACAAGGAGACGATATACTAGCCGCATTAATTGATATGAAAGAGAATAAAATATCACTGAAAAAAGCTGCATTCAAACATGGCGTTCCAGTCTCAACGCTCAAAGATCGCAAAAAATAACAACAACAAAGGCTTCCATGGCTCAGGTACAACAACGTTAATCTCAAATGAAACAGAAAGATTGACGATGCATGCGTTCCAATTACTTGTTAACCGGGGTTAGGGTTTAAGCAGAATTGAAATCTTAGAATTTGTATGAGTCTACCTTGAACGCAGAGATCAATTGCACTTTTTCAAAAATGGTAAGCCTTGTAAAGACTGATTTTATGACTTTATGAAGAGATAGTCAAAAGAAATTTCAACAAGAAAAGGGGATAACTTAGCGTCTAAAAGAGCCGCTTCTTGTACGCCAGAAATAATTGATCGTTATTTTAAAGGCGTTGACAGGCAATATTAGCAGACTGGTATAACTTCTGAGTCACATATTTGGAATTGTGATGAAATAGTTTTTTTGGGTGATCAAGGCAAAGCAACCGCAGTGTGTCGAAAAGGGACAAAATGTGCATTTAAACTTACTATTAAAAAATTAATTATACTAATTAATTAACAACTTCTATTGTAACGATTACTGCTGTAACGCTGATAGGCATTTTGCACCACGGTTTGTGATATACAATGCAAAAAACAAACTTTCGTTCTGACTGGGCAAGAGGTGGTCCAGTTGGTACCAAACATTCAATTTCAAAATCAGGTTGAATGGAGCACGACACGCTAATTGAATGGCTGAAAGAAGTATTTATACCCGAAGCTGTGCGAATTGGTGGTATTCATATCTTAGTATTAGATGGGCATACAACTCACATAACTTTGGAAGCGTTATTGCTATGCAAAAAACAAAATATAATCTTGATTTGTTTACCAGAGTTTTCTTTACATATTTACAACCATTGGGTAGACGTGTCTATTGTCATATCAAACAAGCATGGAAAGAAATTCTTACAGAGTGTTACAAAGACACAAAATGCAAAAATTTATTTAAACAAAATTTTTCACCGTTGCTCAAACTGCTGTACGAGAGTATTAAATGTTTTTCACGCTTGCATGCAATCGCTGGTTTCCAGTACACTGGCTTATTTCCCTTATTAAAAACAACATAAATCATAAGGCGTTAGCAATTACACAAACATTTAAAACACCTTCATCAACTTTAGCAACCTCCGCAGCACCTGCATTATTTTGCTCAGACACAGCTTCATCATCTTCAACAGCCGCCGCACCACCTACTCTCAACTACACCAGCATGTGTTGTTGTCAAGCATGTGTTGAACGTTGCAAAAACAGTATCGAGATGGAGTTGAAGCAGTTTTTTCATGCCAGAAATCAATCGCATGTTAAGAAATTGAAGCAGTGCAACATGTCAAGACTTGGGGGAAATTATATTACCGAAGAAAATGTGATTGAGTTCCTCCAACAGAAAGATGAAGAAAAAGCAACAAAAGTATCCATGAAAGTTGCTAAACTTAATGCCAAGTAGTCAAATGCCTTAGCAATCTCAGCAAAACAATAATGAAGAACAAGTACTAGCAGCTACCCGATTACAAATTGCAAAATGTAAAAAGTGTAGAGTACAGTTACACACAGAAATGTTGCAATGCGTGAATTCGATATGTCGTGAACGGTTATGTAAAGAAATATGTTTACTAAAGAAATGTGTCGTTGGAACTAAATTTTTTTGTTGCAAAAAATGTAAAAACTTTAATGAAAACTTCAATGTAGTTTCTTAAATAAAAAGTTGTGTTAAAAAAATAATAAAAACAAAAGTTAAAATTTAAAAATTTCTCAAGTTTTATCAGTATGTCGCCTAAAACCTCACAATTTTTTTTCTTCGCGTTAAATATTTACGATAATTTTATTATTATTTTTTTAACATATATACATATTACCTTATGTAGTTTTTTACTACCTATCTAAAAAAAAAAAGAAAAAAAAAGGAAAAATAAAACCCGGTTTTACTCTAGCTTTCACATAGTTTTGTAAAAATAATTTTTTTGTTTCAAAAAATGCGTTTTTTCATTGTAGTATTTGGGTACTCTTTAAATATTTCTACAAAAAATATAAAATAATAAAGACTCACAAGCGAAAAAGCTTTTATAAGTCAAACTTCTTATAATCAAATCTATCGTTTTCAGAATTGCGCGTATTTTTAAAAAAGCAATAAAATGCAAATAGATGCTAAGTTGTTATAATTTACTTTTCTTTGCATTACTTTTGTAAAACAACAACAAATAGATGTTTTCCGAGTTTTTTTTAGCTTGTGTATAACATATTTCTAGCTTTTACTTCTCTCAGCTACAATGTAAAATATTCATAAAATACAAAGAATAAAATCTTTTTTTAATTAAAAAGTTTTATTGTGTATTATTTTTGTAGAGTGTTTTTAATAAACAAAGATTTTTTATGTGAAAAGATTGCAAACAAACGCGACTTTAGAGGGAGGGTGTGTGAGGAAAAGGGAAGTTTCACCCCCACAAAGAAGGTGGTTTTCAAGTTATAGCCGGTTTTTTGATGAATTTAGTTGGGTGTTTCACACAATTTAGCCGGGTGAATTTTAATTTTTAAGGACCTTTTTTTACATTACTTTTAAGAAACCAGTAGGTACTTTTTAAGAATTCGCGTCCCCCGCCTCCTCAACTTAATCCCAGAAACGCCTCTGATTGTATATTAAATTTTAAAAAATATAGGAAGACTTATGAATAAATATTGCATTTTAAATCATCTTTATATAATCATCTTTATAAAATCGCTAGCTATATAAACTTGCGAATAGCTAGCTGTATAATCTTGCGACTAGCTAACGACAAATTGTAACGAATAAGATTCCGATTTAACCACGAGGAACACTAGCCAAATAAGTTAGCTACTAACTAATACTAATAATATTAATTATAATTGCTTCCTTTATAATTTTATTTTCAGTCATTTTCAATATTCCAGGTTAATATGTTTCTATAAATTTTACATTAAAAATCTAAAACAATTTATCTTGTAAATTAACATCAATTAAGAAATATATACCAGCCGTTTCTTCAAACAAATTTGTGCAAATGAGTGTTCTTGTTAATGATTATATCATCTCTAATCTCGGGTTTCTTTATTTCAAAATAATAAATATCCACGGGATAGGTATAATTAATAAGTTTCTGTACCATTATAAATTTCTCTTCATTAGTTACACTTAGATCAAATAGTGATACAATAACAACATCTTTAGCCAAGTACTATCTATGCCTAAGAAGAGAATTTTTCAGACTTTTGCCTAGTATTTTTCAGACTTTTGCCTAGTATTTCGTCTTCTTCTTCTATGCTTTTGGCTACTTTAATAACCTTGAGATCATTAGTTGGTACCTGGATTATGATAGTCGACTTCAGAAACCACGAAATGTAAAACATTGCTATAAAAAGTGCAATTTTGTTGACATCTTCTATCTCCTCCACTGATATAAACTTTGGTTTTTAATGAGTAAGTTAAAGTATCAATAAATATACTTTATTTGCCATAAATCTAGCTTCGTGACAAGCAGGGGGTTGATGAAGGCAGAAATTTGGTACTTCGTTACCCAAATAAAACGAACCTACTTTATATAATCTTATATAGTCTGTCCTCATCTTGGAAAAGGTTTTCTGGGTAATGGCATTTCCTAAGTATTCTTTAGCTTCTTGTGCAATCTGATGCATGTAAGAATTATTTTTAAAAATGTTGAAATTAAATCTTCCTAATGAGTTAATATCGTTATTCAAAACCTGAAATGTTTCTGCCAATTTTTTTTTTAATTTGAAAACAGATGTTTTTTAGGTGCCTTAGTCTTTCCTGCAGCGCTTGCACTAAATGACTGATGTGTCTCTCATATATGAGTCCACAACATAGAAGCCACATAATGTGCTTCCCGAAAACATACTTTGGTTTTGGTCTTTGGCTTTAGAAGAATTTACCTCGAACACTCCTTGCAGTTGTATTATCATCCTCCTATCACTATTATTATCATTCTGAGGAGCCGTCTCGCTTACTGAAATCCTTTCCATTTTAAAAGCGATATTAGTTTTAAGGTCCTAATCATTACAAAATTTACTATCGAAATCAATCAAGAATTTTTTACGGAAGAAGACATTTTTATATTCATTTCTAATTTCTTTTCCTTTGTTTTTGATGGCATGAAATCTTTTTTTTTCCTGATTTGACAAAACAATATCTTCCAAATTATGCCCTGCATGGTTTAGAATTGAGGAAAGAATCGTTGTATGACTTCCTAAACCAAGATAAAATCTTGAATCAACTTCACTTGTCGCTTTTATAACTTCGTCCCCTGATATTGACAGGTTCAGCTTATCAGATCCGTTTTTTCTCGTTAACGGCACAGAGAAATTTTTAAATTCTTCACTAGATGCGTCAATAACTGAATCATTAGATGAATTTGACTTAAAATTTATTGGTTCTGTATCATTATCAGAGAAAATATGATTTTCAAATAAATTTTTATCCTCTTTGAATATTTCTATGAGTATGTCAATATTCTCAGTTATATACATTTTTCTTGTCAACTTTTGGTGGGTTAAAAATTCAATCACCTTTTTATGGCATCAGGTGATCTGTTGCAATTAACTTTGAATTTCATTAAACTATTTTGCAGCCTATGTCAAAAAGTTCATTTGAAGTTCTTTAAAAGTCGGTTTTGAGAATCGAAAGATTTTCTTTTGAAGAGCAGTTCAGTCTAATATGTAAAAAAAGACACAATTAACACATTTATATCTTTAAATAAAGTTGACAGTTTAAATTGAAAAATATAATTATGTATTGTAAACATATTGAGAAAATCATATATTTTAGGATCTATGTGCTTTCTCCATTTTTTATTGAGTTTTATAATCTTATCTTTATTGGTCCAACTTTTCATCAAGAAGTCTTTTTAAAAACCTGATTTGCACCAGATATTTACTACTTCATTGTCAAGACAATCTTTAATTCCTGTCTCACATTTTGCACCAGGAAGTTGACATTTTAGCCGATACCCTTCTTTCTCCATGGAGCAACTAATATTTGATATTGTTGACTTGGAGGCTCTAAAACAGGTATGTTCAAAAAACATAATGGTCTCCTTGGGTTTTTTATCATATTGTTACATTTTTTTTTTCATATCTTCAAATTTTCTTTTTTTACAGCTTGTTCTTCTGCATTGTTTATTGTCTATTTTCATAGTATTATTTATATATCTAAAGAACATAAACTTTATTGTCATATTGATTTAATTAATAAGTTATATATAATCTACGTGATTGTATTAAAATAATAAAACTTGCTTATTTATAAATTCAAAATAAATATATGAGAAAAGATGGAAATGTATCATTTACGTGGAAAACCATATAAAAAATCCGAAAAAATACCTGTTTTTAGTTTTTACTCCTAACACTTCTAAGGGTCCTTAAACCCTTAAGTTAGGTAAAAATGCTCATTTTTATGCCTATAACCAGGATATATTTAAAACCCAAAAAAATATTTTTTTTAGGAATATATGTGTATACAATGCAATGACTACACAATTGCTGATGATTGACGAAAGGCATAAAACTCAGAGTTTCAGCATAAGTTGTTTTTGTTCATTTTACATAAATAAATAAATATTGCTCTATTATTTAATAGCATTGAGCACTCTTAAACACACAAGAGTATTTGTAATAATATTTTTATACCATAATAATACATTATCTTTATCTTTATCTTTATATATATATATATATATATATATATATATATATATATATATATATATATATATATATATATATATATATATATATATATATATATATATATATATACACACATATAGTTAAACAATTATAAGATGTATTCTACAAAATAGAGTGCTCAATGTTCTTAAAAGAACAGAGCAATTATAAATTAGAAGAAAATATATGGGAATTAAAAAATAAAGTTATTGACAATTTTATTCTGAATTGGTCCATCCTTAAAACAGCGCCTCCATATAGCAATATCGCCAAACATTGTATACTATGCCTACAAAAAAATTTGAAATAATTACACAGGCAAACCAAGAATGTTTATTAAACAAAAAATTAGAATTAATTTATAAATGCAGGCACGAAAATAAGTTTCTCCTAAAAACTATGAAAATAAATGAGCTCAAATAATAATTACATTAAGTCCTCCTTTTTTAAAAAAAATTTTTCTAAAAAAGCATAAGCAATCATATCCAAAGATTTCTTTTTATAATATTTTCAGCAAATTCCACAAATGTGTTAAAATTAACAGTAATTAAGACATTTGCCACTTTCTGTTATTTAATTTTTGGAATAAATTGAAGTTTTATTAATTTGATCTTTCACTTCTGATAAGTCTTTATAGATGAAACTCAGTGTTAAATGAGAAAAAGTTTTGTTAAGTGATTTTCTACTAATTTATATATATATATATATATATATATATATATATATATATATATATATATATATATATATATATATATATATATATATATATATATATATATATATATATATATATATATGTATATATATATATGTATGTTTATATATATATGTATGTATATATATATATATATATATATATATATATATATATATGTATGTATATATATATATATATATGTTTGTATATATATATGTATGTATATATATATATACATACATATATATATATATATATATATATATATATAAATATATATATATGTATATATATATATATATATATATGTATATATATATATATATACATATATATATTTATATACATATATATATATATATATATATATATATATATATATATATATATATATATATAAATATATATATTATATATATATATATATATATATATATATATATATATATATATATATATATATATATATATATATATATATATATGTATATACAGTGGCGTAGGAAGGTTTTTTAAATGTTTGATATAACCAACTTTTAAACAAAAAGAATATTCCAAATTTTTTTTACGTTTTTATGTATGACGAAAAGATTCTTCACAAAAAAAATTACTGTGATAGGAGAAAAGGAACAAGAAATCCTAAACCGTTTTATATGTCCATAGTTTAAAAGTATGAACATATAAAACTTGCAACTCCCTCAAATTGAGGGGGTTAAACTGTATATGGTCATAATTTTTGAACACTAAAATATTTTACTATGTATTTAAAATTTATCCATGAATATCCATGAATGTCTAGTTGCTCTCATGTTTGGGACAGGGGGCTTAGATTTTAGGGTTTTAGATTAAAAGATCTTTTTCCCTTTCTTCAATCACAGTAATTCTTTTTTTGTGAAGAATCTTTTCGTCATACATATGAACGTAAAAAAATTTGGATTTTTGTTTTGTTTAAAAGTTGGTTATTTGAAACATTTAAAAACCTTTCTACGCCACTGCAGTATTTATATTACTATTATGCCATAATATTACATTATATATATATATATATATATATATATATATATATATATATATATATATATATATATATATATATATATATATATATATATATATATATGTTAGGGTGTGCCAAACAAAAATGTTTTTCTTTAGTTTTGTGTGTAGTTTTGTCCGTTAAAAGTAAAAATTTTTTAAAAATTATGAAGTTTGTCAACTCCCACTCCCTTCTTTTAAAATTTTTCCCCCTCTGCCGCCCACTTTTTTAAAATTATTTACTTTTAAACTGTTAAATGTTAGGCTAAATATATAAATATATTATTGTAATTAAATATGTTTTGTTTCAATATTGATTGCTATTACAATTCTAAACTATGTATCATAGATAATATTAGTAAATACAATTTGTTTCAATTCAATGATTCTCAAATATTATTAAATAATGTTACTAGCAATGTTTGAGATAAGAAAATTTTTTATGATGAATGTTACATACATTATTCAAACAATTTTATAGTTTGTTGTTACTTTTTATCTATAGATATAATAGCATATATAAGAAAATATTCGATCATTTATGAGCAATAGTAAGTTGAGGAAAAATGATAGAAGTTTGATAATATTGTTGGTAGGTTATTACTACCCTTGGTTCAAAAATGTATAGACAACTACCAACAAATGGAGATGATGTCCGCCATTATCTTTATCTTACAAAATTTGATTTGAAATTAACTGGTAAATAAGAAGTTGCTTCTGTAGTTTGGGAAAAAGTTAATGTTTTTCGGAAAACGGCAGGAATCCCAACAAAACAGAAGAAAGATATTGTTAGAATGATACTGCATCCAATTCATCTTAGAGAGAACTTAATTTAAAATGCAAAAAAATATGTTATGCAGCCAAACTTTTGAATTTTACTAATAAACTGACACCGTTGTTTGATTTTGCTGCGTCAAATGCAGAAAATTTGGTAAGAAAAGATACCTCATGTAGTATCAATAATCAGACCTCAGATATAGATTTTCTCTCAGACCAGTGTCACTTAGCAATTTTCAGGCCCATTAGACAAGAGCTATGAAAGTGAAAAGAAAAAAGGAAAAAGAGAAATATAAAATCAAGGCTAATGAAAAAGAGAAATCTAGAAAGAACGATATAAAAGAAAAATGTTTCAATGAATTGACAGCATTTGATAATGAAGACAAAATTCATAAAAATAAAGAAAGAACTATTGCTTGACAGAAAAAAATAATCAAGATATTAAAAAACCTTAAAGTTACTTAAATGGCTGATAAGTAAAAACTATCCAACAGAGAAAGATCTAGGATCATTTTAGCTGTAACTGAAGCATTTGGTCACAATTTAGATGAAATATCTATTTCAAAAAGCGCAGCGAACAGATCAGGCAATAAAATTCGACAGTAAGTTTCAGATGATATTAAGAATATATTAATTTTGCCCATGTACTCTTCCATTTACTGGGATTCAAAGCTGGTATCTAAGGTTGATGGTTAAGTGGAACGTTTTAGGAATCCTGGATACAAACAACAAGAGAAATTGTTGTATGTATCCAGGATTCCTGATACAACTAGGCGAAGTCAGGCAACAGCTACAATAAATGCTGTAAAAGATGGAAACCAGAAAAAACACTTGTGGCAATGATTTTTGACACAACTCCATCAAATTTAGGTTGGATAAATGGTTTTGCAGAGTTAATTGAAGAACACTTTAATAAAAAGTTACTTCGGTGCGCCTGCCGACACCATATTTTTGAAAGAGTATTGTCTTCTGCTTTCTTAAAAGTTTTTGGAGAATGTAGATCTCCGAATTACGAGCCATTAAGACACTTTAAAAATGAGATATGGTCTAAACTTTCATTAACTTTAGATACTACTTTTAGTAAAATAAAAATCGAAGAACCAATTAAATACCAAACAAGCAGAAGTAATAATTTTTGTCTGGTTTACTTAACCGGAAATCTTAAAGAATATTAGGAGGTGGTTATGGAAAATGTTTTCAACTTGCTTTGCAATTACTCAATTTAAAACAAATAAATATACAGTGGCACTTATACAGTGGTTTTATAGAGAAATTATCAAGGTTTTGGAAATATTTATTAGGCACCTTTGGTATTTAACCAAAGAAATGTCCCCTCTCTAATTATTTTCTGATAAGGTATCTGGTCGTGATAAAAATAAGAACGAGAAGTTAAACTAATACAAGACTATGCAACATCTACTACAATAGATGAAGAGCAAAAAAGAATTTCTTTTACGTGCAGTAGAACACCACCGAAAAGTTCTTCCTCACATAAATAAATAAGCAATTCAAAAGCTTAATTTTTGAAAATATGCTCTAAACAATCTCTTTTTTTATTATACCTTTAAAATATCATTATTTTGTTGTAAAATTTTAAAAAAAATGAGAGTTTAAATTTCTTAGTATTTATTAGGGTTCGGACTGTCTGCGCATATCTGCGCAGATATGCGCAGACAGTATAATTGTCTGGCAGACGTCTGCGCAGACGTCGGCGCCAACAAAATTTACTGCTTTGCAGACGATTTTTTGAAATCAACAAAAAAAGTTTTGAACTTAATAAATTTTTAAGTAATATTTTAACTTTATTATAAATTCAGTGATTAGTTACAATAAGAGTTTTCAAAGATTCTTACAGTATTAAAAAAATACAATGCTGGCGTCTATTCGGTGATCTCTTGACATTCAATTACATTGAGAATTACACCTTCTTCAAGAATGTAATCAGTCTTTTCATTTGTGTCCATCAGCACGCTATTGGTATACAAGAATCCCAGCTTCTCAACTCTCTCATTCGTTAGACAATTTCTTAGTCGTGAGTGAATAAATCGAAAGGTCGATCAAGCTCTTTCTGCTGTAGCCGATGAGCTAATCATTTTGTTAATAGGCTTAGCAATTTCGTAAAGAACAGGATATTTATCGCGACCGATAATGTTCCAATAACTTCGCGCGTTCATCATAAATATTGTTTCCTTTCTTCTCTCAGGCTGCGCAGCCATTTCTCCTATAAAGACAATCAATTCATCCTCAGCAGACTCAACAATTTCAGGTTTGATCTTTTTAGCGAATTCAACTGAAGCATTGATAAAATCGGTTTTATCTTTATTCAAATATAAACCTTCTGCGGCTTTTTTGGGCGTTAATATGAAAGCAATTCCAATCCTTGGTGTAAAGAGAAAATCGAGGCGAGATTGCACTTTTTGTTGTATGTCTTTATCGTCCATATATGAGTTGTACATTTGACCAAAGTAATCATACACGAGAGACAATGGAGCTTCATCACTTTCTAGCTTTCCGATCACGTTGGAAGGAAATTCAATGCTTTTGACAAGCTTAGAGAGACGGTCCCAAAATGGGTTAGATTTTATCAACGCCATAAGATCAGCAGATGAATTCTTTGGTTGAATTTCCTTCAATAATGTATTTTCTTCGTCTACCAACTTAATAAGAACGTATTCTGATAGCTGGAGACTGCTCATTGATTTATAATAACTAAACCATCGTGTAGATACAGGCATGGACAATGAAAGAGAAATATTTGCTGCAATTTGTCTTTCATCAAACTTTGCTTTCACAATATGATGATTTTTCACATATTTGATAATTTTCTCTGTATCTTTGACTGATTTTAAACGAAATGATATACCCGTACTGTAAAAGAAGTTAGCAAGCTTTGTGTCGATATTATTTTTGAGCTCTTCATTAATTGTGGATGTACACGCTGCGTCGGTGAATCAGACGTAGACGGAAGTTGCTGAGAATCATTGATTAGATGTGACGAATTATAATTACGCTTAGAAAACAATCTCTTTTCCACGACGCTGGCGTTTGGACATGTTGATCTTTTATGCGCTGCAAGGCGTTCCTTCGACCATTGAACAGTTTTGCTACATGCTAAACAAGTGCCAGAACGCTTCTCTTATCAAGATTTAGCAAATAATTCGAAATTTTGATGTTTTCCATTATAATCATTTCGAATGACAAAAATACACGATTTCTCGATTCTCAATCACTTTAAATTGTAGTAAGAAACGCTTACAAAAGTTTATATCGATTGATTATATGTAGCTCGAGCCAAAAAGAAACAGATAAGTAATGAAAAACTCGTAAAAAGTTGATAATTACCATAATTATCTACTTTTTACGTGTTTTTACAAATTTCTGAAATTACTTTTGCATAATTAAATTATGCAAAAATAATTTCAGACATTTGATTCAGATAATTTAAATTTTTCGCCTGCGCAGACGTCTGCGCAGATATGCGCATATTTTGTCTGCACAGATCTGCGCAAACACATTTTCCGAACCCTAATATTTATTCTTATTGTGCTTTAATATTATTAATTTATACCAATTATTTCTTCGATTCTTTGTTTAATTATTGAGTATTTATCAAGTTTTTTGTTTTAATTAAAAATTATAATTTATATAGTTCCATATTTAAGCAATAAGAAATCATACGACAAGGGTGTTGTGTGAGAAAGGATGGGGGGGGGGGGTCATATACCAGGTGACAATTTATTTTTAATAAACTTTCATCTTTATTTATTAAAAAACTAATTAAAATTATAATAATAGTTAATTATAATGGATATAAATAATAGATATATAAAAGGAGTATATTAAGGATTGTTTTGGGGCAAAAACACTTTAAAGAGAAATTGAGGGGGTCAAGTATGAATTTTTTTTTTTGAAAATAACATTTGATTAAGTTTTATAAATAAAATTACACAAGAAAATTATAAAAAATGCGATCATAGTTGATCATCAAAAAACTTTTAATCCTTTGTGTCATTTATTTAGAAAAAACATGAAAAATAAATCGGTGGAGGGGAGGGGGGGAGTTGTCAAATATGAAAAATTTTTGTTTTTTTATGTTTTGCTTTTAGTAGATAAAAATACATATGAAGCTGATTGAAAATCTAAAAATAGTTAAAAAAATAAAAAAATTCATGTCATTTTGGGACACCTAACATTTTTATTCTATTGTATAACAAAAAAAAGACTTGTTATACAATAAAATAAATGTAAAATTCAATAAAATACGGCTGCGTATATGCTTTTTCAAAATAAATCAATAAATATGCATATATATATATATATATATATATATATATATATATATATATATATATATATATATATATATATATATATATATATATATATATATACATATGCACGGAAAAAAATCAAAATTTCCTTAAAATTGCAAAAGAACCCCAAACTGGGGGCCGAAGAGTTGCAATATTTAGCTCTCAACTTGCTATAGATTTGTTGTTTTTTAACATTTAGCGATATAGCTTCGATATGCAGCTATCTAAGTGTCGTAATGATACTGCAACCTAAAGCACTGTGATATGTGTCCATCTACTAACTAGAGGTTTCTCGTAATATTTTAGTTAGCTACAAAGCTACAATATGTAGCTATCAATATGTCGCAGTAATATTGCTAGCTAAATTGCTGCAATATGTAGCTATCAACTAGGTATAGACTTGCTGTTAAATTATAGTTAGGTACATACCTACGAGTTGTAGCTATCGATATATCGTAATAATATCGCTAATTATAAAGCCGCAAAATTTTGCCATCAACTAGCAACAGATTTGTTGTTATGTTGTAGGCAGCTACATTGTTACAATACGTAGCTAGCGATATATCATAGTAATTTCGATAGCTACAAAGTTACTGTGGGAATTTTTATAAGTTTCTTGAGACACCAACTTAAGACCACATCATTAAAAGTTCATGAAATTTATTATTCGAAAACAATCGCTAATTTTTTTCTAGAAGCGTGAAAGACTTCATTCATATCATCCTTCCCCCATTAAAGTTAAGAAAACTTTAGCTTTAATCAACCGTCTGGTCTTTAAGGACGCAAATGATCTTTTTTGTATCGCGTTCAATCAGTACGTCTCGTTGCTCTTTTCAAGATTTCTGCTTTTGCTTGACTTTTCATTTTGTCTTTTGATTCAATTACGTTTTTCACCTCACATTCAATTTCCAGGTTGCTCACTAATTGAATTGGTCGTTCAATCACATAGCCGTTTCCTAATCGTATTTTAAAACCACATGTGACTTCATCTTTACCTTTGATTTCACTTTCAAATCTCACAATATTGAGAATTGTCTTGTTTTTTATCTCATCTTTAAAAAGTACTAAGCTACCAATCCCTGGAAGTTTTACGTTCTTTTTCTTTTCCCTAGCTAGTACTCGTTCTTCTATCGCATGTATATATTCACTAATCCATCTTTTCCTTAAGTGCTCTTCATAACTTTTAAAATAAACTTAATTCTACTTATAACAAAATCTTATTTTGTTATTAAATGAATACCTTCTTCAAGCAATATCGCAGGTTTTCCTTTCATCAATATATTTGGTGCTAATACTTGATTGTCAAACTTGATGGTAAACAAGTTTCTTTGCACAACCGTTCCCGACACATCGAATTCTCACATTGCAACATTTCTGTGTCTGACTGTACTCTACATTTTTTACATTTTACAACTTTTAATCGTTTGGCTGTTGGTACTTGTTCTTCATTATTGTTTTGCTGAGGTTGCTCACCATTGTTATGCTCAGGTATTTGAGTACTTGGCATAGAGAGTCTACGCTTTGCGTTAACTTTAGCAACTTTCACGGTTTCCATTGTTGCTTTTTCTTTATCTTTCTGTTGGAGGAACTCAATCACATTTTCTTCGGTAATATATTTTCCCCCAAGTCTTGACATGTTGCACTGCTTCAATTTCTTAACATGCGATTGATTTCTGGCATGAAAAAAGTGCTTTATCTCTATTTCAATAATGTTTTTGCAACGCTCAACACATGCTTAATACCTATCAAAACTTGAAGCTGGTGTAGTTGAGAAAGATGGTAATCGGTGTGTAGATGGAATAGGTGCTGCGGCGGCTGTTGAAGATGATGAAGCTGTGTCTGAGCAAAATGGTGTAGGTGCTGCGGAGGCTGATAAAGTCAATGAAGGTGGATTAAACGTTTGTGCGGTTGCTAATGCCTTACAATTTATGTTGTTTTTATTAAGGCAAATAAGCCATTGTACTGGAAACCAGCGATTGCATGCAAGCGTGTAAAACATTGAACACTCTCGTACAGCATTTTGAGCAACGGTGGAAAATTTTGTTTATCTAAATTCTTACTTTTTGAATTTTTGTAACACTTTGTAAGAATTTGTTTCCATACTTGTTTGATATGACAATAGACACGTCTACCCAATGGTTGTAGAATATGTGAAGAATACTCTGGTAAGCAAATCAAAATTGTATTGTGTTTTTTTGCATAGGAAAAACGCTTCCAAAGTTATGTGCCCATCTAATACTAAGACATGAATACCACCAATCTGCTCAGTTTCGGGTATAAATACTTTTTTCAGCCATTCAATTAGCGTGTCGTGCTCCATTCAACCTGATTTTGAAATTGAATGTTTGGTACCAACTGGACCACCTCTTGCCCAGTCAGAACGAAAGTTTGTTTTTTTGCATTGTATATCACAAATGGTGGTGCAAAATGACCATCAGCGTTACAGCAGTAATTGTTACAGTAGTAGTGGTTTACAGTATAGCTAATTTTTTCATTGTTGCCAGTAAGTTTAAATGCACGTTTTGTCCCTTTTTGACACACTGCGGTTGCTTTGCTTTGATCACCCAAAAAATCTGTTTCATCACAATTCTAAATATGTGGCTCAGAAGTTATACCAGTCTGCTGATATTGCTTGTCGACGCATTTAAAATAACGATCAATTATTTATGGCGTACAAGAAGCGGCTCTTTTAGGTGCTAAGGTGCTATCCCCTTCTCTTGTTGAAATTTCTTTTGACTATTTCTTCATAAAGTCACAAAACCAGTCTTTACAAGGCTTGCCATTTTTGAAAAAGTGCAATTGATCTTTACGTTCAAGGTAGACTCATTCAAAGTCAAAGATTTCAATTCTGGTTAAACCATAACCCCAGTCACCAAGTAATTGGAACGCATGCATAGTCAATCTTTCTGTTTCATTTTAGAGTAACGTTGTTGTACCTGAGCCATGGAAGCTTTTGTTGTTGTTATTTTTGCGATCTTTGAGCGTTGAGACTGGAACGCCATGTTTGAATGCAGGTTTTCTCAGTGATGTTTTATTTTCTTTCATATCAATTAATGCAGCTAGTATATCGTCTTCCTTCTATGCTTTTGTTTTTTCAGTTGACATGTTAAAGTGAGTGAATTAAATTGAATTGAGTGAGTGATGATTATATTAAGAAATAATTTAATAATTGGTTTTTAATCAGTAAGAGTTTATTATATTAACAAATAACATTATATTTCATTCATAATGAAATCGGAATTAAGTTAATTAAATAAAGATAGGCGCAAGTCACTTGCGAAAAACTAAACTAAGTAGTTAATCGAGATTGCGGTTTTATCAGAAAAAAGAGTTTTTTTACTATTTTGATTATTAAACTTTTTGTTTAGCTGAAAATAATGATACTATCAGAAATAAAAATAAATTTCCAACAAAATAGTGCTAAAAAAAATTTGTATATCAGTTTCGGTTCAAGCGCAATTTTGTTCGCGACTATAAGAAATATATAAAAATTTGATTTCCCTTTACAGTTGTACAAAAAAAGGAAAAAATGGAGTTGAATCGGCATATAGTTTTATCAATTGGATTAGAGGAGATAGTTCTGTATTTGAATCTATATTTATTTTTTCATGGCCATATCATTTAGTTTTTATTAGATAATTTCGATCAATGTGCGGAATGATATGGTGTGCGGTTTGACCCGCTTTTACTCAACAACTTACTTGTTACTAATTTTACTTGTGTATTATTTTTTATTTTTTATTTAGTTTTATCAAAGTATTTATCAAATTTTTATCGCCATTTATCAGACAGATTTATTTATGTAGAAAAAATGTAGAACAATATACTTGAATCTTTTTTTATATATGAATCTGATTTTTTATGAGTAAATTTTGATGAAAATCTATTATGGAAGCAACATATAAACTCCATTGGAAAAAAATATCAAAAACATTATCGTAATCTATAGAGCAAAGATATTTTTAAATTTTAGGTCCTTAATATATTTTTACTTTTTTATATATAGTTATCTAACTTACAGCGATATTGCATTATTATTACAGCATATTACAGTGATATTGCATGGGCAAGTACAAATCACACTAAATTAAGAAAACTGTATAGAAAGCAAAAACATGCTGTTAGAATTGTATTTGGAGCTGGAAAAGCTGTTCCTAGTGAACCTCTTTTACGTAGACTTGGTGCCTTAAATATTCTCAAACTTAACATCCATCTAGTTTTACAGTTTATGTATAAAACAAAATGCGGACTGTCTCCAAAAAATTTTAAACTTAAATTTTATTCAAAACTGAGTTCTTATTCGATTCAGAATTGCGGGCCATTTTTGTGGAAAATGGTCGTTAATTTTATTTGTAAATTTATGGAGGTTGTAAAATTTCTTCAACAGCAAAAGATAATGTTCAAAAAAAAACTAATTAAACCTAGTTTAAAATTTCCTATAGCATTATACCCACCTCTGGGCAAGTTTGGTGAGATAGAGGATAGGAAGGAGGTGTGAACTTTCTGCTAAATACTCTTGCGCAGTGCTTCGTGATAATTAAGGACTTCTTGGGGCACCTAAAAATAAAAAAAATAAATAAAAAGTAAGCAGTAGCAAGAGATGCAGGGGTTAGGGAAAGTCCCACCTCTTATCCGTTGCTACTGCATACTTCATTATTTTAAAGCAGATAAATTTTTAACTTTTGGGTAACAAAAAATAGATACAATTTAGTCTAATATAAATAATAGTTACATGGCTATAGCAAAAAGAAGGAAACATTTGAATAAGTATTTTCAAATATACCATAAATCAAAATAATTAACTTTTGTTTGTTCCATATTACAACACCACAAGTCAGTGACTAAAGGTGTTTCTAAAATCAATTGTAATTTCCAGAGGTATTTGCTAAATGTGGCAAAACTTGCCACCTCTAGGCAAGTTTTGCGACATCAATTAGGAAAGAGGCGTGAAGACTGTAAGGACGTCTTGGGCATCTAAATAGAAATGAAAAAAATAGAAATACTCCAATTAATAAGCTATTAAATTCTTTCCCCAGGCCTAAGTCATTTTACCCCAGTACCGGGGCAAGATGACGTTTTGTTAAGGTTATGAAAAAATAAAATTACCTTTAATCTTTTTTATTTGAATAAGTAAATGCTAATATATTTAATACCACTAAAGACTAATCCAACATGTTCACTTAAAATTAGTTTTTATGCTTAAAATTAAATTAGTAAACAAAAAAATTGTTAAGATCATCTTCCCCGTGTCTTTCCTACATTATTTTTTTTTTCTTTTAAGATAATATGTAAAAATAAGGTTTTGATAAATGTTCAGTTAAGGATTTGATAAAACATTTAGATATTATTTTTGAAAAGATCTTTAAAATGGGTGAATCGACCTGCGTTCGAAATAATTCTGTCTACTTAGAACTTTTTTATCTTAAGTACATTAGTGCTACACCAAGAGATATTAGCATAGTTTTAGTCTATTTAAAAATTGTATTTTGTTTTACTTGTATCCAAGTTTATTTTTCCTAAACCATTACATTAGATTTAAAAACTTTTTGCTAACTAATTTATTTACATTTGGAAAACCAAAAAGTTGAGTATAGGGCTCGGAAACCGGTGGAAACAGCAAACCAGTAAACCGGGTTTTTTTTTCAATTTTCCAGAAATCGAAAACCGGTTTTTTTAGAAGAAAAAAATCGCGAAACTGATTGTTAATTAAACATTTTGATAAATATTTTAAATTTTCTAATGGTATTGAGTTATTAACCACAGATTTCTTTTTTGAGAAGTTATTAATTGATATTGAAAATACAAATATTGTGAAAATATTAAATTTCAGAAAGTACTTTGATAATGCATTTCTTTTTTTTTTTACCAATCATCAATATATTACAGATTGAGAAAATATTTTAACAATGTTTAAATTTTATAATATTTATATTATTCAAAACAAGACAACCCAACAAAAATCAGTACAACTTACTTGAAGTATTTTGTCTACTTTTTTTTTTGACAAATTTTCTTATCTCAATTGTGATAACAATCTCAAATTAAAAATAATGAAACAAGAAAAATAAATTTGCTGTAAACAAATTTTTTTTTGTAATGTTAAGAAGTGCTGACTTTTGTATTACTTTAAATATTATAAATTGTAGCATGTTTGTACATTATTCTATTGAAAACAGATCACATTCATGAGCTGCATTAAGATAAAAATAATAGATAAAAAATCTTCAGTTGAGAATTAGTTAAAATAAGCTAATTGAGTTGCCTAAAAAGCAGACGGAAGGGAAAGGAA
The DNA here is from genome assembly GCF_038396675.1 of Hydra vulgaris. Taxonomy (NCBI): domain Eukaryota; kingdom Metazoa; phylum Cnidaria; class Hydrozoa; order Anthoathecata; family Hydridae; genus Hydra; species Hydra vulgaris. The sequence goes on from NC_088934.1 coordinate 52,629,740, forward strand.
AAAGGAGGCATAAATAAAACGATGATATAAGTTCATTATCAATGAAGATTTGAACTAATTAAATAATAAATAATAAATGATATTAAAATTGTTGTAATAGCTTATTGTTTATAATTTATCGTATTATTCATTGTGCTTATGTCGCGGCAATTGTGTAAGAAACTGTGCCATAGAGAATTCGGAAAACCTATATAAATTGTACAAAGCAGAGAGAGACAGAGAGAAATATATAATTGTAATAGAAATATAGTCGTCTTGATTTTACAAAAGTAATAAAATATCTCTTTACATCGATAAAAATTAATGTTTAATGATTAATGACAAAAACTTTTTATTTTAGCCGAACTATAAACAGCAAAAGATCTGGAGTATGGTAAACATTTCAAAATGAAACACCAAATATGGCAAAATTTACAATATGCCATTCAGTTTTAAAATGTGAAGGTGGGAGTACATCAAACTTGGCAAACCATCTTGGCAAACCAACTAATAAAAACTTGGCAAAACAACTAATAAAAATGAAGAGCGTAATCCAACTCACCCTAAACAGCCAACACAGAAAAAAGCAAAAACAAGTATGTTAAAATTCATACAAAGAACGTCAATAGAAAAGTTATTGGCCAAATGTGCATCAAATGATGGGTTTTCTATTCATGCCTTTGCATGAATAGAAAACCCATCATACGATGGGTTTTCTATTCATGCAAAGGCATGTTTAGAAGCAAGTTTCTCAATAACAATAAATGACTGGACAAGCTGTAACTCCAAAAGGTATTTAAATGTAACATTGCATTCTTAGGAGGATAGTTTTAAATTATGACTTACTAGCATAGAAGGTTCATGTGATTCATACAAAGTTCAGTCATTAGTTGAACAAAAACTGATTGAATATGATATTAAAGTTTGTCATATATTGGCATCAACAGAAGACGGAGCTAGCATTATGAAAAAATATGGACGATTAAATGGAATTGAAAACCAATTTTGCATCAATCATGTATTCATTTAGATGTTCTAGACACCTTTTACAAAAATTTATCTGTTGTCGATAAGCCAGTTGATAAAATATCAGATTCTGACAGTTCAGTTTCTGATGAGAAAACTGAAAATCAGTTTAACTTTTTTTCTGGAGATCATAATTTAGATAAAGATGTTGTCTTTAATAATGAAATTGAATACAATTTAGAAGATGCAAACATTAATGATGTATTACAAAACTCAAGAAAGATCATCAGATTTTTCAGGAGATCCCCAGCAAGAAGCGACCTATTGTAACGATATGTTGAAGAGATAAATGGCAAAAAACTTTCTCTTATATTAGATTGTAGAACCTGATGGAACTCACTTATACCTATGATGGAAAGATTTGTGCAACTTAAAGCTTGCATGAAAAATGCACTGGAAGAAATAGGGCGTGAAAAAATATACAATGAAAAGAATTTTTCTATCTTGCTAAGTTTAATTCAAATATTAAAGCCAGCAGTAAAAGGCAGTAAAAGAACTGAGCAAAACCAGATCAACTTTACTCCCTGTAGAAGGAGTACTGAAATTTTTATTTACTCAAATAAGACAAAACTGTACAAGTTTGGGAAATAAATTTTATAATTCTTTGAAAATAAGAGTTTCAGAAAGGCGAAATAAAGAATTAATTACATTGCATAAAAACGTAGACATTTTCCAAAAACAGAGTTGGCAAAACCTTATAATATAACTTATAAATACTCGCCTAAGGTGGCTACATTGTCCTTGGCAACATTGTTAGCAGAAAGATTATTTAATGATCTAGATTTACAACTATAAATGAGGGTATGAACGAAAATCAAGTTGAGTTGATAGCAACAGCATCAGGATTGCCATCTTTAGTGCAGTAATTGCATAAATCAATATCTGAAGCGTCGCAGGTTCCAAAAGCATGTGAAAAGGCAAACAAAGAAAGTTTTGTTTCATCCTTTCAAAATAAACTACAAATATTTAGCATCACTAAGACAGAATCGACAACTTTTCAAAACATATTAAATGCTCTGGAATCGATACAATTTACGTCAACAAAAAAACGAGAGAGTTTTTTTAATCGCTACTAATTTCTGTACAAAATTTCGTTCTTCAATGAAGTTTGATCTGTTGGATGTACAAGCTTTCCTAAAATATTACTTTATTAAAAAAAATGATTTTTAAGTGACGGTTGCTTTATTATGTGAGACTTTTGCAGTACACTTTAAACTATTCTTATTGTTAAAAAAATGATCTTGCTAAATTTTGTTTTCTTTGACTTTTTTTTTTTTCTTCAGTTTACAAATCCAGTTCCAGTAAAAAATTTCAGTAGGTTACGTTGGATTTTGTAATATCGTTAGTTTTTGTAATATAAAACCTGTTAACCAGTTTTACAATTTAAAAAAACCGAAAACCGATTTTTTGAAATTCTCTAGTTTTCTCCGAGCCCTAGTTGAGTATACATAATTCGCTCTAATATTTTAGAGAATAAAGGAGATTTGAAATTGGTCTTTAATTTACAGGAATTAAAAGCAGATATAACTCTCAGATTATAACTAATTCAACGTTTGTTTTTCAAGTATATCCTTTCTTTAAAAAGTTCAGAATATTTACGGTGTATTCGGGTAAAAAAATAGTAACCAACTCAGGTAAAAAGAAAATAATCGAGCCCAATCAATTAAAATTTGTGGTTTATAATTATAAATAACAAAATCTTGACAACTATTTACGACTAATTTATTTAATTAAATTTTAGTTTGATAATTTCCAATAATTAATAAATAATAATTAATAAATAAACTCCAAGATTGTGCAGTGTTGGTTATGAGGAGGATTGAAAGTTTTATTCATTTTCTCTTTTTGTTTAAAAAAATTGGATAAAACTACAATAAAAAAAACACATCCGAAAAATGTCGCAAAGTAATTACACAGTGCGCTTAGAGACCACGAGGTTTTATGTCGACTCAAATGAAATTTTTTTTATTCAAGAATGATTGTCTTATTTGTCTTTATTATTAAATTAAAATAAGGTGGCCAATTCACAAATTATATTTGATGTAAAAAATTATATTTGATGTAAAAAAGTTAACGTTTTTGTATACACGAAAACGTTTTTGTATACACAAAGCGTTTTTATATACACAAAAACTTAACATTTTGTATACACGATAATAAACAGTGTTTAAATGTAAATTAAGCCTTATTAAGCTACGAGCTTGTGCTTCACGTAAAGCTTTGATATTCTATTTACCATTTTTTTTTTTAATAGTTGCGCATGTACGCGCCCTAAAATTTTTTTAGCCAATAAGGCAAAAACATTTTTTGTGATTAAAACTTTTATTTTATTTAATTCATATTTTTATTGTAGAATCTCAAGCACAATAGAGATGACTAGACGATCACTTTATGAAGTCTTGGAGCAAAGTTCCGAGAAAAAAATTGACGACAAATTCGTGTTTTTATTAGAACACCTTAAAAACATAACCAAATGTCTTACAAATGAAGAAAGTGCACATTTAAAAAAAAAAAAATTTAAGCTTTTAAGCTTAAATATAAACAAAAATAGGAAGACGCCAATTTAAACAAAAATAGGAAGACGCTAGCCTTAAAGAAAGCGTTTTTTAAAAAATAATGAACAATGGCTCAATACCACCATAGCTCTACCAACCTGGACGGTAGGTTGGTAGAGCTATGGTGACACATCCATTGAAGATATCATTAAAAAGCGCACACCATCAGAAGCGTTGTTAATTTTTGTGGAAGCTGATATGATTAAAAAAACAATATGAAATTATTTATGCAGCCAGCAAGAATATCTATCCATGTTATTCACTTATAAAAAAAGCCAAAGAGGAATGTTATTCACCAGAAGAATTGATAACAGTCACAGAAACTTGTTTAGGTATTAAATTACAAGATCTTTTGGATCACACGTCTAGGCGATTATGTTGTTATTTGAATGAAGTTTTTGAAACTTTAAATGAAAAAGAAAGAAACAATTTAGAATTGATTTCGAAATGGGGCTGTGATGGCTCGCAACAGCAAACGTTTAAACAAAAATTTCAAAACAGCAACGATAGCGACGCTAACATATTTCAAAGTTCTTTTGTACCCTTACGGCTCATATGCCATTTTGGTAACCAAAAGACGGTGCTTTGACAAAACCCGGCATTATCATCTATAAGGTATTGCCGACCAATAAGAATTCGTTTTATTTGGTTGAGCAAAGACGTAATGAATGATCAAATTGAATACGTCTCTGCGTATTCAAATTTCATCATTCATTACGTCTTTGTAATGAATGATCAAATTCGAATACGTATTAACGTAATTGTAACGTAAGTATACGTAGTAACGTATTGTAACGTAACCAAATAAAAGGCTTGAGAAAGTGAAATAATAAACGCTTTTGGTGGTAACTTGCAAATTAAAGCATATATTACTTTTTACTATGATTGATGGAAAAGTTTGCAATGCTGCTACAAATACGACATTAACGATGAGATGCTAAACATGTGGGCAAACTTCAAAAATTTTACTTAAATAAAAAAGCCGTGACACACTAAAATTTGGACTACCAATACTGCACGCAAGAATCAGATTTTTTGAATCCTTGCTGCATATATCGTATAAAATACCATAAAAAAATGGCAAGCAAGAACAGAAGAATATAAAAAAATAGAAGCGAAAACAAAACAAAAAATTAAAAATGCCTTTAAAGATGAATTAGGGCTATTCGTTGATATTCGTAAGGCTGGATTTGGGAACAGTAATGATGGGAATACATCAAGAAGATTTTCCACCAATCCCCTAACCGCTTTCCGCATCACATGGGTTGATATAACTCTATAAAAAAAATGTAATGTCATTTTGGAAGCTATTTTCGAGTGGGCATCAAATTAATGTAAAAAAATTTGAAAATTTTGCAAATGAGACGGCCAAACTTTATGTTGATATATATAGGTGGTACCCAATGACGCCGACTATGCATAAAATTTTAAGACATAGCACCACAATAATTGAACAGGCTATATTGCCTATTGTCCAGCTATCAGAAGAAGCAGCCGAAGCTAGAAACAAACATTTCCGTCTTTATCGGCAGAATTATGCGAGGAAGTTTTTGCGAGAAAACTGTTATGGAGATATTTTAAACAGACTTCTGCTAACTTCGAGTCCTTTGCTAAGCAGCATGAGAAAAAGACCCCATAAAAAAAGAAAACCGTTCTCCATTGAGACAATAGGACTCTTGATGCCGGAAATATTAGAAGACTCACAAGCGATGACGATTGACGACATATCAGATATTGATTCTGATTGAATTAATATCTGATATGTCGACATGTATAAAAACGTTTTGTTTTATTTTGGATTAAATATAGGGCTATAATAATAAATTTAAAATATTAATTTCAAATTGTTTGGTTGTCCAATCATTAGCCCCTTGTAACGGATTAACCATAGGATTTAATCCTTTAACGAAAAATAATTTATAATAACAGGTATAACCTAAGGATTAAGTTCAGTCATAAAGAAACCCAGTATAGGCTTGGATGTATCTTTCAAGTATAATTATCCATTGTAGTATTGTAAATTTAGTTACTTTTTAAATAGTTTTAAAGTTGTAGAAATTTGTAAAGTCAGATGTATAAAAATATGTATTTTTTGTTTTAATATAAAAATTTTTTACATTTCATGTGTGACGTTTTTAATACAATGACCCGACACTTCTTTTTACTACATATCACATCAGAAATAAACATAAAATAATTTTGTTAAACCTTTAAAGAGAAATACTACACTGTGCGTAAGAACGATTTACGGAAAGGAATCGCTCCTATTTTTCCGAATTGGAACGATTTCTGAAAAAATCGGAACGATTTTCTGAAAAAAAAGCCGTAGGAACGATTTTAAGAGAAAAACAGGAACGATTTCCTAGACACAGGAACGATTTATTTAATCTTTTAATCAAATCTTAACTAAAAAAAATAGCAAAGCTGTTGTGTTCAAAAAGTATAGTTTAAGTATAGATTAATGCATACTATAGTTAAATTGGTTTGATAAATTGTTTAAAACAGACGTCTTAAAACATAGCCTTATGTTAATGTTTAATAAAGCCTACATATTTTCATACATAGTTCTTTATTTTGAAATGATGAATTGTTTTTTTTAAAGTAATTTAAAAAATTATATATATATATATATGTATATAATGTAAATAAAGAGTACAAGACTTCCTAAATAAAATTATGAATAAATAAAATAAAGGAATTAGACTTCTTGCTCCACCCCAACCTATCAGTCAATATTGACTGATAGGTTGGACGTATTGCCTTCTATCATATTAATATTAACTGATCGGAATAATCATATTGCCTTCTTTCACGGAGTCAAAACATAAGTATTGTAAATTGCTTATTTACTATGCAGAAAAAAGAAGTCAGGATTTTTGAATTTCTACTAAAAAATTCACATACATTCACATTTTTTAACGCATTAAAAATTTTAAAAGTGCATGATATAAACAAAATTGAAAATTGTTTATTTATTTACAGCTGCCTAAACAAAAAGCTTCCGCTTATATTATTAAATGGTTTACTCTAAGCAACTAGCTGTCATTAGGTGCACTGAGTGTGCAAACATATAATTCCATATCTTACGGTAAACATTCCTTTAAATACTCTGCATTAAACCATTCAGAATGTAGACTGTACATATATTTTGTAACTTATAACATTCTAATGTAAAACATCTATATTTCTGGTAAATATATTGCTTTTTGTTGTTGTTGCTGTTGTTTTGTTGTTGTTGTTGTTTTGTTGTTGCTGTCAGTACATTGGGGTGGACACTTCATGATGCAGTGTCACACTGCAGATTTACACAATGAGTGTGTAAAATTACACATGCTGGGAGTACATCTATATATTGCAATATATAGATGTACTCCCAGCATGTTTAGATTTACACACTGCACTTTGCAACGCATTATACTTTTGAATCTTATAGATACTTAAGTATATAAGTTTGAATCATATAGAGACTTAAGAATATTTGTATAACCCTTAGCACTATATGTATATATATATATATATATATATATATATATATATATATATATATATATATATATATATATATATATATATATATATATATGTATATATATATATATGTATCGGTTCAACAATGTATCGGTTATGTACCGATACATATATATGTATATACAACATATATATACATATATATACAACAATGTACCGATACATATATATATATATATATATATATATATATATATATATATATATATATATATATATATATATATATATATATATATATATATATATATATATATATATATATATGTATCGGTTCAACAATGTATCGGTATCAATGTATCAACAATGTATCGGTTCTTGTTTTGTGAAAAACAATTATCTGTGAAAATGACCAGTTTCCTTATCGACTCTGGCAATTCATCTATATAGTGTTCCAGACATGAAAGAACCTCATTGGGTCCTTTGCGAGCAAAGTTTTTGGCATAAATGTACATCGAAGCATTTCTAGAGCAAACATCATGAATGCCAAGGTTATGCACAGCCAGCTGTCTTTTGTAGTATTCCTGACCAATCCCAGTAACAGGTAGAAGCAGGTTCTTTTGAAAATTCATAGCTATGACTTGAGTATTATCAGTAGAAAGAGCAAGATTCTTGTCCTCTCTTATCTGCTCGTAGAAGGCATCTCCTTTTCTTTTGTGAACTTCATGTTCAGTTCTCAGTTTTAACACCAAATCATTATTTATGTTGACAGTGGCAGATTTAATATCAGCATTAAATTTTTCACATTTGTCACACACATCTGTGCGTGGAAACCCAAAACTAATATTAAACTCATAGTTGAAAATATCTCTGTAGATAGTTGAAAATATCTCTGTAGATTTGGCGATAGTTTTCATGTCTGGGTGTTGTTCCAAAAACAACCTAAACATCTCAGAAATGTTAAGGTCAGAGGTTAGGTAGATCCTTTTTCTATTGTCTGCTCGAGAATAGTGGCTTTCTCTTGCAGGAAATGAAGAAATATGTTGACGGATTGCTTGGCGAATCTCATCATTAAGTTTTTTGTGATGGCCATGCTTTCCTCTTAAGTCTTGTAGGGGTTCTTCAAAGTCAAGGACTTTTTTTTTCAGGCGTGATTCCTTAATACCGTGCAGAGCACAAAAAGCATTTTTGCACACTGGTATAGGAGAGCCAGTTTCTTTTATTGTGTAGCTGTAGCTGCTACGGAATCTTTTGGGGACTGCCTGACTCTGTTTTCGCCTAATAGTGTTTTCTTCTTTTACAGAAATGCAACCCCTTAAATAAATGTTTTGTTTCTCATGTTCGGCAAGCTCATTAAATTCTTTTAAAATATTACTCTTTTCTCCATCGTTAAACTTCTCTAGGCATTTGCACCTGCAGTCCACATAGTACTGGCTCCTTTCATCAACATCCTTTCCCACGTGGTTTTTGTGCGCATCGCCTGCAAATATAAAGTTTACATTTTACATTAGGCTACAACATAAAATGAGTGAGGTGAAGAGGGCGTAATACTAATAGTATAGATAGGCTAATACTAAATCTAGTAACTAGATCTATAAACTATAAATTTTAAAAAAATCAAGTTAAGATAGGGCCTACTATTTAAAAATAGAACTGAGAACTGTTTAATTCAATAGAAATAAATAACTAAGGCTAATATACGTATAATTTAATCAGACTAGATCTAGATTTTAGATGATATTAATAATAAAGTCCTCAAATCGCCGAAATTCTGCAGTGATAACAGTAATGTGTACATTCCATGCTGTACAGTCTGTACAGCATGGAAGCCGAAATTATAGCATCATGCCTCATGGCATGATTTAAAGTAAAGTGATTTTTTTTTTAAATAAGTTAGTATACATAGCTATCTTTAATTTCATTATTTTGATTACTCAATAAACAACATACCTGAAGCTTTGGCACGCTTTATTGCAGTCTTTGACCATTTACTTGGTGTAGATTTTCTTTTTTTCCCAGTTTTGTTTTCACTTTTCTCAACTACGGTGTCAGCCATTGTTGTTGAAAGTAACAGGAAGGGTGTGACTCTTTGGTGCATTCTTATTGGCTGGCAGTAATTTTGTGATTGGTTGGTAACAGTTAAGAACTTTTTTCCCTAAAGATCAGCACTTAAGAACTTTTTCTTCAAAATTTAACCAAAACAGCTGATGTATAGTATTCGATTTAAGCTACTTCGGTACTTTTTCCATGGCCCAAATTTACAGGGATGGTTTAGGGGAGGTAATCAAATAATATACCGGTCTTAACTCATTTTTGAAAAAATGTAACTTGAGTACTTTTTCCACTGAGCCCTTCAATTTAAAGTTACTAAAAGATCGAAGGTGATAAAGAGAACTTTTTTTAGTGGTAAAAAAATTGGAGAATGACGGAGGAAGGTATTCTTGTTTATGTCAGAGTTAGGATGATGTTGTTAAAAGAATATTGTTTTTCAACCTTTGTTTTGTAGGTTACATAACCTTAAAAAAGCATTAGACTTGCATTGTCCCTAAACCTAACAAGCTTATCTATCTTAGATAAGCTTGATCCGAAAATTGCATGGTATATATTAAGTAGAGTTTCATAATTGACATAGTGGTGAATTTTGACTAGCATCCCATTTAATCTACACAATTTCACTGCTATGTTTTTAAGATGAGAAGAAAAGGATAGATCTGAGTTAATTTGGATTCCAAAAAATTTGAAAAAAAACTACGGGAAATATTTTATGGCCACTTAGTCTAAAGTTTAGGTTTTTATACATTTTAGGTTGACTTGATTTGAAATAATGGGTTCAGTTTTGTTGGTATTAAGACTAAGTTATACTATACTAATAAAACTTGATTATTAAGTTTTTAAGCTAATAAAAGATGCTCAAAATATATTAGATAAAAGTTAAAAGTAACAACAAGCTAACATCTAGCGGCATATAAATCGCGGACATGTTTAATATATGTTTTGGATGTGTTTTTAAAGCTGAATGACCCCTTTATTATTAAATTTTTTCAAGCTCTATACAATCATGTTAATTATATATAAGTATGCAAAAAAATAAAATTCTCTATGATGGTATAATATATTTCTTAAAAATTTAATATATTTTGTATTTTGTTTTTATTTTATAGCGGCTTTAAGTTTGACTTAGTATTAAGTTCTATTCTTTTTATATTTGATTTATGACATTACGGAACAACGGCTACGGTTAATTTACGGAACAACGGCTGTAAACATATGGCAAATATTAAGTACAAAAGGATTATTATGCAGTAAACCTTTTGTAATAACAAATTAGTTTTTTTTTTAATAATTTTTAGAGTTTTGTTAAAACAAAGTTATTACTCAATTATTTTTTATTTATACACAATCTACAGAACCAGGAATGAAAACAGTACAACTAGGTCCTTTTATATCTCTTTTAAAAGATTCACACAATCTTAGTGAGTATTTAGATGTTTCTTTAAAGATAAAAGAGTGTCAAATATTACCATCTATAGGAAGATGTAACTATATCTAGGAATATAGTTACATCTTCCACTCTGTATAGTTATTTCTCCAGTCCAATAACATCTGGAAGAATTTCCTCCAGATATAGTTACAACTGATAAAAGTTCTTTAAGTTTTGGTGCATGCTAAAGATTGCTAATAGTTTGAAAGAATACTGTTCCAAATGCTATTTATACTTCTCACATTTAAAACATAAAATGTGGTGAAAAAAATTTGTTTACAAAACCGAAACAATTTATTTCATTATTAAACTTTTGGCAATTAGATACCCCAATATAAATGTTTTCATGCCCTCTTTTAAAATGGATCAAGGTTTTGTAGCTTTAAGGTACATTTTTTAACTATGTTTTTACAAACTATATTTATTATAAAAAGATAACATGCTTTTTATAACTGTAACTATGGTTACTTAAATACAACTGTTTCTGTGCTTATTGTTATAACATTCTTATAACAAGTGTTATTGTAGATACCACTGTTTACTGTTATATTACTGCTTATCCTTAGTCAATTTAGGAGCGCTCAGCTTTGGCTGCATCTTGATTTTTTGTACCAAGTAATTCTTAGTTTGATTCAAAAGAACTTTTGGGCGGCCAGTTCTTGGTTTATTTTGAACAGAACCCTCAGTAGAAAATTTATTTATGATAGACTGAACCGTGGGATTTTGGCATACAAAGCATTTCTTTTATCTGTGACAGTGATTTCCCATTTTGAGATTGAGAAACAACAAGATTCCTCATCACTTCCGGCAACTCTTTTCTAGTATGCTTCATTTTCAAAACTACCAATTATTTATTGCACAAAATGTCCATTTGGGTTTAAAAATGACAATTTTATTTACGCTGAAAACAAAAACATTGAAAATATAAAGCTAATGTAAACATAAACAACCGATAAGGTGCTCGTACTAAGACTTTTGTAGCATATCAAAAAAATGACTTTTCATATTTATTAACTTGTTGACGTAATTTTCTTTAAGTATTTTTTTTTTTGTTATATATTAAATAAGAATAGTTAAAGTGATTTCAACAAGAATTTTTACTATTAAATAAGTTTAAGTGTTTTAAATAAGATGATAAGTATAAAATATTTCACTGCACGAACACTTTTGTTATCCTCTGATATCTGTGTGTATGTGTGTGCCGCAGAAGCTGTTCAACCCTTCAATTTAAGACGCTCAGATAAAAAGCTGTCTGGCAGCGTCTACAAGTCGTAATTATTGACCGTCTTTTTTACGTAGACTCACCGACTTATTAATAGTTGCGATTATGACGTAATTTCACAAATTTCAACTATACCTTTATAAAATCCTAGATCCGCACCTATTTATCTTGATTTTTTTTCCAATAAGTTCTAAATATAAAATATTTCTATTTTATAATTATTGACGCTTTCTTTTTCTTATTTACAAATTACCATTTAAATATTTTTGTAGTAAATAAAGTTTCATAATAAATAACTTTTTATCCAAAATAAAGTTTATTTCTTTTTTGTTTGCTTTTATTGGTCAAAAAGTTTTGTTTTGACAATTTGTTTTTTGATGGTGAGATTTAAGGATTCATTTTAATCGTTTTGTCCGCCAAGGAATCGATTAATAACATACTTAGTTTTTTTAAATCATGATGAATCAATTCACCTCCTTGTTCACGATACAAACCAAACCCAGCATCAAACTAATATTTATGAAAAACTATGAAAAAGTATGTAGTATTGCGTCTGGCAATACTACATACTTACACCAAATTTTACTTCTACAGTAACCAATACCTTATTATGCAGTAAGTAATACAGTATAATAATATAATAAGTATGGACATATTTATTATACTGTATCTTGTTATACATTGATATGCAACATGTTTGTGCATTGTTTTGTACTATAAATATATCTATTATGATTATTTTGTTCCAATATTGTTTGGAATATAGTAGTATACATTAGATACTGCAACATTCCCTCTATTTATGATGATTTTGGTTGTTGCTTCAACTTTTTTTCAATAAAAAAAAATATTTCTACTCTTACGGCTATGCCTTAAATATTAAAGTTTTTTTTTCTATGTAGTTATTTAATATGATTATAAAAAGAAAAAAACTCTTTATTTTATCTGGGTACAGTGACATATGATATTTATTCTATCTGGGTATAGTGACATATGATGTTTATTCTATCTGGGTATAGTGACATATGATGTTTTCCGTCATATAATTTAATGTGTTTTATTTCATCTTATGCATAAGAGCAGAAGTATATTTTTAAATAGAAAAAAAGTTGAAGAAGCAACCAAAAAATCACCATATATAGAGGAAATATCATTGTGAAATTAAAAAAAAGTTTTTTTGAATTTCAACGGTTAGAAGTTGAGAAAATCAATTTTGAAAAAATAAAATACTATTAGTATGAGTCAGTAATTTATTTATTTGTAACTATTTTTTAATCTTATAATTGAAGTAAATCAGTAGATGGATAACTTAGTTTCATAATTAAAAAAGTTAAATAAGCTGAAAATGATCTTGACGTATTAAACCTTTAGTTTTCTTAATGCTATTTTAGTAATACTAAAATTTTAGTAATGCTAAAATAGCATTAAAGAAAACTGAAGGTTTAATTCGCTATGATCATTTTTAGCTTATTTAACTTTTTTAATTTTGAAACTAAGTTATCCATCTACTGATTTACTTCAGTTATAAGATTGCCTTATAAAATGTTCGCTGTAGTTAAGGACCGCAGCCATTTTAAAAGTTCTGAACTTTTTTAGATTAATTGATGTATGTGTACCTAAACATAGCGTCTTTTCCTGATATCGAAATGGCCGATAAACAGGAGTTTTATTAATTCGTCAGCCGAGTACCAAGAGATTGTCCATTTTTTATCCATTTTTTGTATTTCCGAGAAAATCTAGTTTTAAAATTTAGGTTGTAAGGACTTTCTTCCAAAATGTCCGAATAATTTTTATAATATTTTCAAAAGTTGTATCATTCTTGAGACTAGACTTACTGGATACATTTTCCATTCACTGCTTGATTCTAAGGGTTTTAGGTTGAATTTCAAAAGACATAAGGTTTTTCTCCAGATTCTATTAATAAGTATATGTACGAGCTGGAATGTGTTAAAAATAAAATCGAAAGCTTTCTTCTTAGTCCAAAATTGATATTTCCGAAATTTAGAAAATAGTGCTTAAAAAACAATATAAATGATATGTATTATTTTATCTCTAATTAAAAAAATCATAGAAACCCTCATGACCAACCATTATCTTTTTCTTAAAAATGTGGGTAATTTTTTGATGACTTTACGGCTTACGTGCAATTAGAATTAGTATTTTTGGGTCCGTTATATACATTACAGGTTTCCAAAATAAAATAAAATAAAAAGCAAAATAAAATTAAATCAAAAACTTTTCTTTTTTTAATTAAACAATAAGATCATATATATTATCTAAATAAGTTAAAAAAATTGAACTTAATTAATTTAAAATCTCATAGAGCTGTAGGTTGAATGGTTTTTGGTTAGTCTCTGCGACAGCATAGCGCTTCAATGTTTTTGTTAAACTTTTATTTACAGCCTCGGATGTATGCTCTAAAAAAAGTCCAAGAGCTTTTTGACTCCTATTGAGAAAATCTACAAGACGTTATTTAATAATATGGAACTTCCATATTATAAAATCAATATCTTTACAATAGTATTCTAAATATTCAGCAGATTGAATAAACTGCGAGATATCTTACTGTATGAAGGTTTTAGCATCATGCCAAAACAACAATTTGCAACTTAAAAATTTTAAGTATATGATTAGAATATATATATATAAATATGTTATATATATATATATATATATATATATATATATATATATATATATATATATATATACATATATATATATATATGTATATATAGTTGTCACGTGTTCTAAACTTCTGCAGTGTTTTAACGCAAGGGTATAACTAAATTGGTGTTACCAGCATCATTTCATCTAATAATTTGAGAACTTTACCACAGTTTAGTCCATCCAATCCGCCACCCATATAAACATGCCACATTACAGTATTTTTGTCCAAAAAGGATTATAGGTCCTCATTAACTAAAAGAATGTCAACAATTTTTGTCACAATATGCTCATACATGAGAAGTACCGGAGGAGGGATGGTATCAAGAATAAATTTTCTAGGAACTTCCTCAAGCAAACATGGGTTAATAACATTATTGAATAATTGCACAATCTTATAAGGATATCCTGCATCTTAATACAGATACTAACCTAAACTTAAAAAGGCAAAAGTTCTTAAGTCTCCTGATGAGCTAATTGTACCAGTACAGTAACAACAAGTATGTTTTCCAACATGACTCTATAATAATTTATTTTATAATTCTGAGATTTAATGTTTTAATAGCTACTTGTAAAAATTAATAAAATTAAGCAAAATCTCTTACTGATTTGCCCAGAAGTACGTTTAGGAGCTTTTCCAGTAAACACACAAACGTCTACTAAACGTCAAAACAACGTTTCAACATAACGTTCAGATTTGGTCAATTATCCATTTAGAATGAAATCCAGATCAACGTTTAGAACAAACGTCCATAAAACGTCTATATTCAAACGTATTTTAGACGTCTATTATAGGATTATTATACGTATATAAAGCGTATAAATTTTGTTTAATTTACGTTTAAATCAAGTCTAATTAACGTATATAAAGCGTTTAGATTTAGTCTAAGTAAACGTATATTAAATTTGTCTATTAGTTTCTTTGATTTAGTTAACGTAAATTTAATTTATTTAAGTTTTAAAACTAAAAAAAGTTAAAATTACGTTATAACTTTTTAACTTTATATAAGAAATAAGAGATATATAGGTTGTGAAATTTATAAATAGGATATAGTTATAAAAGTAATGCAATTTATAAATAAGATATAGTTAAAAAAGACCTGGGCTTATTTTTTATATTTTTTATAACTATTATAATATGTTTATAAACTTTTATACTATACTACGTATACTATACTCTTATTTTATAAAACTATATATAAAGTTATAAACTTATATAAAACACTTTCATATAGTGGGGAGTTAGAGGGGATTTAGAAAAAAAATGTTTGTGCACTATACTTGTTTATGTTTCGATAATTAAAAAAATTAAATAATCAAGTTTTTGGCAGTGGAAATATTATATTAAAAAATTTCTATCAAATATTTCTTAAATTTAATCTCATTAGCTGAAAATAAAAGTTTACATTAGGATTAAGTCAAAGATTACTTATAAAATTAATAATTTCATAAACAAATATTTTGGATCATTGGTTTATGCATTATCAATAATTGTCCTAGAATACCGTCTACCACTTGTTTATCATGCACCTGTTTGTGTAACATCTTTTACATTCTTATCCTGATCGTCTGATTTCGTAACCTGATTTGTAACCGCAAAAATCTAGGGTAAAGTAGTTAGCATTTTAAATATACATTCATAAATCAAAATTGGAAATACACAGAACATCTTTACATAATAGAGGATTTTCTGAATGGAAGATTCCGAAATTTCCTGTGTCATCCATGTTTATTTTTGATATTAAAAATATCTTAATGTCGCGCCAAATTATATGCAGTGGCTTTTACCAGCTCTGTTCTACCAATTTTCTTTAGCAAATGTAACTAAATTAAGCTAAAATGCATCTAAAATGAAAAAATAAAATTTATTTATTAAACGTCTTGATTAATGCAAAGATGAACACCTACTGTTACACCATCATAATAGCGTTTCCAAAATAACTTTAAACTGTTTATAAAACTTACAAAAAACGTTCTTGCAGCAGGACTTTCATAACGAGAGACCAGCAACTCATATTTTTTAACTGTGTCAATGTTGCAATCAATAATTTCTAAATCATCTGAGTACATTAATTTGTTGGCATTTAAGAAGGTAGATTGTTGCGATAAGAGACTTTTAACTTTCATGAATTAAAATGGTGCTTCCGACACTCGTTCATTATTTATTAAACATTCGTTTTGCTTTCAGTTGTTGTAAGGAAGTGAATCTTGAAAACGCATCTAAATTAAATACTTAGCCAATAAAAAGTAATTAAAAAAAAAAAAAATTATTTCGTTTTAATTATGTCTATTTTAACCGCGTGATTTAAGCTGTTATGCGAGTCTTTTATGATATAATAAACGTTTATTAAACGTCGATCAAACGTTTAGAATACAACTTATATTAGTCAATATTGCAAACGTTTGATTAACGTTTAATAAACGTATAAATTACAAGATTTAGAGCGTAGATTTTAAATCTATAAATGTTTAGGTTTAATTAAGGTCGATTAAAGATTTACAATATTGACTAATGTAAGTCGTTGTTCTAAACGTTAGATCGACGTTTGATAAGCGTATATATAAAAAAGTTTGAAATATGCATTTCAAATCAAGCGTCGATTTTTCGTTAATAAAAGTCCGCTAAACGTTTTATCTATTTTTCGACCGATTTCGACTTAATATTGACCAATTCTGAACCAATCTGTGTTTAATTCAGATCAATTAATTTAGTTAGCATTCCAAGATTATTGTTATTCTCCTTGACGTTATGAGTGAAAGCCAGAATTATCACCTTGTTCACTCCTGAATCTTCCTCGTTTCTATTTTGCTCCTCTAATTTTGTTTCATCGAAAATATTTATTATAATCTGATAATTAATCACAATTGAATAATAATTCTAATTTTATTTTTTTTATTTGAGTAATATAGAGTAGGTTAAGTTACTAAACCTTTAGTGAACCCTGTCCTCCATCAATTCCAACTCTAACAATGGCTTTCATAGGATCTAATCCACGTGGAGAGCAGATTTCTTGAACAAGTCTGGTAAGATCTTTAATGTATATAACATCTTTCAACCCTGACTTTTCAAGATCATCTTCCTTTCCATTTAAAAAATCAATTTTTTTGTAACTGTAAAACTAGAGCATGAGACCGCTTCATAATCGTAGCAATAGAATTCTTTTCAACACCTAATTGTGAAATACCATACTGTAAACAATGTGAGATATATTAAATATTATAGATTTTTTGAAAAAAAAAAATTAATGTACTGCCGTTTAAATTGTTATAAAATATTTAGACTCCTAAACGATCAAGAGCTTTTTGTAGATCTCTAAGAATATTACGAACAAAATTTTCCGCCAGATCGTAATTTTTCTTGATATGAAATATTGAATCTGTAGAGGCTACTTTATTTTTTTGGAGCTTTGGTTTTAGTACTACAGGAAGGAGTGATCCTCCTAAAATTAGAATAAAATATTGCAGAAAGTTATTATAAATAAATAAGAAAATAAATAAAAATATACCAGTGGATAATTGTAACGAATTTTCATTCTTAACGAGAAACTTTAAAACAGTTGAAGTTATTTGCTCTGACATCTTTTCATCCTTGGAAAGAATAAGATTCTTAGCATTTTGAACAGCTGATGTTCTTATGCCTGGGTGCCTGATTCCATTTCCAACCAGTTAAAAACAATTTGTGCAGAATGACTTTAATATTTCAATGCAGAGATTTTCATTTGACTCAATGATATAATCTCTTAAATCAAAAATATTGTAGCTGCGCTTGTCTGATACCATACAACAAATTGGACGCAAACATTGATCCTTAGTTGGAGTAACCCTTCCTACCTTTATAAGTAACTCTCCTCCACTTTTACAAACCTCTTCTATCATTTTTACAGACTTTCCTTGCTGTAAACAAGATTGTTTGTATTTTTAGTAAAATATTTTAGAAAAAATTTAATAAATATAATAAAATGTTTATAAAATATAATTACCTTTTTGGCATAGAGAGCATTTTTGCAACGGCAATAAACCCGAGTGGGAAATGCATTTATATCAAAACTGAATCTTTCGTGTACATAGTCTCGAACTTGTGTCACCAATAATGACATAATGCGAAGAGAGTTATTGTCTGTTTTGTTACAGCAACAAAAACAAACTGAATCTCTGAACTTATTATAATTTTTTTCCTTAAAAGATGAGCCATTTGATATGTAATATTTATCTACCTTTATTGTTAATTAAAATAAATGTTTATTAATTTAAAATGTAATAAAAAATAGTTATTACTTTTACAAAATAAAATAAAAAAAGTTGTTAAATTTTTTTGCAATATTTCTAAACAAGTCATCAACCGCTTTAAGAGCTTTATTACTGAAACTATTTAAGGTATTATTATATATTAAGTTAACCACATTTTGAAGACAAAAAAAAATGAAATGTCACGTGGCTTTCTATGATTTTGTAATAAAAGTAAGCTTAAATAATAAAATTAATATTGTTTTTTAAACGCTAATTTCTGGATTGCAGAAAATATCAATTTTGGACTAAGAAGGAACGCTTTCGATTTTATTTTCAACACACTCCAGCTTCAACATATACATATTAATAGAATCTGAAGAAAAACCTCATTTCTTTTAAAATTCAACCTAAAACCCCTAGAATCAAGCAGTGCATTGATTGTTGAATATTTATAGATAATAGACAGAAAAAATAACTAATGTGGGCATACGGCCTGTTGGTTCTCGGCTGATGAATTGTTAAAAGTGCTTTGAATCTCGTGACAAAGACGCTTCCAAACAACTGACACAAATTTATCAGTCCCAAACTTAAATCTGTTATTCAAAAAAATTGCAGCTTGCAAACATTTTTTGAATCTTTCCGCAATGTTTTGAAAACGCTTTGTCATGACAAATTTGTCATTCCTTGTCATGACTAAGCGTTTTCAAAACATTGCGGAAAGATTCAAAAAATGTTTGCAAGCTGCAATTTTTTTGAATAACAGATTTAAGTTTGGGACTGATAAATTTGTGTCAGTTGTTTGCTGCGTCTCCGAATGTAAGATGTTGTGAGTTTAATCTTTCAACCAATTGCTTGCGAATATTAAGTCAATTACGTTGAAAATAGAAGAGAACAGAGAGTGGCATTGATCTTTGAAAAATAACGTACACATTAAAAACTATGTTTATCTTTTGCCGATCGCGGAATATTCAATGAGTATGATATAGACAAATCATTATCTGTGCGTAAGGAGGACATTGTGCAAAAGCTTCTTGTTCCAAAAATTCCTTGCAGTCATGATACTTTAATTCCTAACCGTGCTGAGTTATTGGTCTTAAACTGTTATGTTCCCATTATAATGTGATATGCGGACTCGTTTGCCAGCAGCCAGATCCCAAAAATCTTACTTTCACCAATTCTATCTTCAACTAGAAGAATTTATAGTGTTATACCAAGGTTATAAGTTATAAGTTATAAATTATATGTTGCTTTAATAAAAATGATTGTAGGATATGCTTCATTTTCATGTCTTGATATAAAAGACCTTCTTGGAAATTATCTTTAGACAACATGCGCAGTAACATGCGCAGTAGCTCCTAAAGAAAAAAAATTTAACAAAAAAGTTAAACAAGTTAAAGTAAAACACCTAAAACCATAATATCAATTAATGTTTTGATTTAAAACCGTAAAACTATAAAAACTGTAAAAAATATAAAAATCGTAAAAACTATCAACAAAATTTTTATTTAATTCAGATTTGTTCTACTTTTTAAAAAGAAACGAATTTATTTGCAACAAAAGTATCATTTAAATAAAATAAAAATTAACCGATGCTAAATCTACATTATTTTACCACATACCTTCTTCGCTAGTCAATACATCCAATATACTATCGGAAGTGTCCTTTTTTTATTTTTGATGAAATATTGTGAATACCATTCATAATGACTTTCTTGTGTGAATATGACATTTAATTAATTTTTGTTAGCATTAAGTTGCAACATTCTTTCTACTTCTACAACTTCTTCTGACAAATGACGCTGTCGTGGAATGTGAGCAAAAGCATCAAGTAAAAGCGAAAACCTTTAATAAGTGAGGCAAATAATGCCGCGAAGCAAACCTAAATTTATAAACTAAATGAGTAATTTCTATGTTAAAGAAGCTTGGCGATAATACTTATTTTGTCTTCTTCTTGCGCTAGCCATGTATTTTTAACATGTATTTTAGCATTGTTAAATTTTTTTATACTAAAATAATGTTACAATTACTTAAAACTGCTGCAAATTTGTATTGAATATTTCATAGTTGATTATTTTCGTCATTTTTATCCGATTATATTTCATTTACTTTATTAACTTTATGATTATAAATATTATTTAACAACTTCACGCATCATTAGTACCGACCACAATATCGGCACGGTAGTCTATCCTCACACAAGCCCGTACTTTGAAAATTTTTAGGGGAAGGGGGTCGTTTTTTAAAAAAGACAGTTTAGAGTAGCCGATAAAATTTTCATCCCACTTTTATTATAAAACTTGCGTGAAACAAAGACAATTTGTTAAAAAAAGGGGTCAATTGACAACTTCCCTCCCCCCTCCCCAGATTAGTTTCACCTGCTGTTGGTAAGACCGTCCTTCGGTTGATTTGTATAATTTACTTCCTCTGATGTAACTGTAGTGGCATGTGTAGTAAATTAAACGTCAATTTAAATACCGTTTGATACCTTTCAAAGCACTTTTCAAGAGCACTTTCAAACTTTGCAAACTAATCAAATTTAGTTCCTACCCAAAGACAATTTTAGGGAAGCGGGAAATTATTTTAGGAAAAATTTTTCCATATTTTGGTTTCCCTGCTGATGAAAGTGTGTTTTAAGATTCAAGGACATTGTTAGCCTTGAGAGCGGCAATTACTTGTGCTTTAAGTTGTTGGTAATTTGAACGTTGGTAACTTGGTCTTTTTCGGATGTTGTTGACTTAAGTTTAGCTCTGCTGACTTTGCTGTTAGGGTTATACTCTATTTAGTAAACGTGTGGCAAAACGTTGCATTTGTTAATGTGCATAACCTTGCATTTCTTGATGCTGAGCTCCATTACCCAGGTCTTTAGCGGTTATGAGGACGCTCGGAATTTTAGTATAGTTTGCGTACATTTTACAGATGTTTTTTATTACTAACGTTTTCAGGTAAGTTGTTTATGAAAATTATGAAGAGCGTAGGACCTAGCACTGAACATTGTGGAGCGCTACTAGCGACTTGCTCCCAGTTAGATGAGGTGTTACCGAGAAGAACGCTTTGAGATCTATTTGAAAGAAAAGCTTAAATCCAGTCAGGAACTTTACCATTAATCCTGTAGGATTTAATTCCGTTTAAAAAAATGATTATTTAAAAATATACTTTCATTCTTTTTATAAAATTTATCTTTCAATTATAAATGAATACTATCAATGAATTATTGTTTATTTTTCTTTTGTACAAAATTGGCAATAAGGTATATTAAGGTATACATATATATTGCGGCATATTAAGGTATACATATATATTACGGTTTTTGTAAATAATGTATTTTTTTATTTTTAACTTTTTATTTTTTACTGTAACATTACTTTTTACATGTATATTGTTTTTAAAACTTTTCCTATCTAAGCACAAACTATTATATATTTTACTTTTGTATTTTTCAATAAATAAGTTTTTAAGTATACGTATATATTACGGCTCCTGTAAATACGTGCTCTTTAATTTATTTATCTTAAATTTTTTTGTTCACTTGATTATTACTCTTATCATGAATATTTCTCTTTGGATCCACCCTGGCTTGGGCGAGGAGTCACTTACAAATATTTATAGTTCTTCGGCTGAAATCTTCATTAATGCAACCGTATTCGTTTCTGAGTTTCATTTTTTTGTATATTTCAAGAATTAGTTTACGGTTACTTGATTAATTAAACAGCCTCCCTAATTTTCTTTTTCGAACAACACGCTTTCTTAAAAAATATTCAATAATATAAATAATAAAAAAAATTTTCTGCATATTTATATATATTATATATAAATATACAAAAAAAATTATTTTCAAAACATCTAAATATGGAGTAGTTTTCTTGCTGGCAGAGCTACTTGTTATTGAAAAGTGTTTAGCTAATGATTTTTGATGCCCACGACTATCAATTTTTCCTCCGCCATCTCTATCACATGCCTGCCTAAGCCATAATTTAATTAGAACTATACTCAAATTCAAAAAAAGCTCAAAATGATAAAATAAAGTAAATGCTTTAAACCGTATTATATTCTATAACTTGTCAGAAATCAAATAACTAGTTCATCAATCAAACTTAAGAGAAGGCGTTGGGATAGAGTGATACAAATCATGTTATAGTACAATAAGTAACTTATTGATGCTTGTTCAAGCGTGTTTGACACGGAACTCACGGTAGCCTTGTTGCTATGCATAATAAGGTATCTATGGCAACCAAACTTAATATCTTAATATAAAATGCAGACCTCATATTGATACTCTTACCGAATTTAGTGTACATTACACACAAAAACAACTATAAGTAAGTTAATGCTGTGCTAAAATAAGTATCCATGCAACCAAATAAAAAATAACACCTTCATAAGTAGCGCAGGCCTCGCATTGGTGCTATGGAAAATTTAGTATATATATATATATATATATATGTATATATATATTAAGAATCTATAACAACTATAAAAAAACGCCTTCATAAAAAGCTCAAACCTCATACTTGTATTCATGCAAAATATAGTGAATTTGGCGCTAATATTAGTGATTAAATTTGTCTCAAAATTTGCCATTGTGGCCCACAGTGCACCGGAGTAGCACAACAGCACAGGAGAACCAGGACTGTCTTATTAAGTTTTTCTTTATCAAATTTTGGCCATAATTTTTTTTCAGACCATCCGCAGTTTATTAGGACTAATCACCTGAGCACATTAATAACATAAGTATCTTAATCATGACTCATGCGCAAAAAACTTCTCCCGGTGTGTTGATGTTTATAAAATTTTTAGCTTATTCAAGAATCTTTTCGTTTGATATAGTGTAAAATATATTTAAGTATGTTATGTATATAACATCTATAAAACTTCAAAAGTGTTTCATTTTGTATTTTAAAAAAATCAAAAAAGATTAAAATATAAAAAACTGGCTGTGGTAGGATTCAAACCTCGACTATTTCGTTCAGAAGCTCTGCGAGCTAACCACTCGGCCACGCTGCACAGTGGGCCAAAACAGCTAATTTTGAGACAAAATTAAAAACTAATTCAATATTAGTGCTACATTCACTATATTTGCCATTAGTACTAGTATAAGGTTTGAGCTTCTTATGAAGGAGTTATTTTTTATTTAGTTGTTATAGACTCCAAATTTTTTGCATAGCAACAACCTAAATATTGTAGTTGCAGATTTGTTATGTGTGCTATATACATTAAACTTAGCACGAGCGCCAGTGTAAGGTCTGCATCTCCTATTAATGTGTTATTTTTTATTTGGTTGCGATGGATACCTATTTTTTTGCATAGCAACAACGTACTTTACGTAGTTGCGGACTTGTAGTACACATAACAATAAACAAAAACAAAATCTTTATAACATTTGATACGGTCACACTTGCGTGCAAAATGCAAACAATATTTTTTTTAAATCTTTATTCTGGGCCTCAAATTTCTAAACCATCATCTACTTTGTAATGTTGGTTTTTTAGTAATGGTTGTTTACTTCAAGATTACTGAAAAACAAATTCGCTCTTTTTTATATAACTTACGGCAAAAAAAATTTATGTTTTATGAATAGTAACTTATCAATATCTTGCTTCGTTTAGTGATACTTTGTTTCCAACTCTGATCGTTTCATGATTGCTTTTCGAAGAGTTTTGGTTATGTACGATGTTTGATTTGCTCAAAGCGTTTTTGATTTTATAGGAGCATGTTCATTTATAATTTTTAAAAATGATTGTTCAAAATTTTTAACGCTTAAATACTGGTTGCATTTTAACTCGTTTTTGGGTTTTTGTTCAAAAAAGAAGTTATCGAACTGTTTGTAATCTCTATATATTATTTTTTAGGTGTTTTTCCTGTGCAAAAACATTTTAAAATTATTACGACAAATTTATGAAAATCCGATCGGCCAATAGAAAATGCTTCAGCATTATGAAAATAAGTTGGGCTATTCGTGATGATCAAGTCAATACAGCTTGGATTATTTATGTTTTTGAAACAAGTGTTAATATAGGCTATATTCTTTACATTGTAATTCTTCAAAACTTCTGATAAACATTTTTCTGAGTCTTGCATTTTAAAAATCAATTACCAACAACAACAACAAGATATTTATTCTCCTTTTTAAATCATGCAATATTATTATAGTAACAATAAATATAATAATAATATAATAATAAAATAAAATAATAATGAGTAAATTGATTATAAGTATTTAAAAATAATTACTAAATGATTGATAAGGATGGTGTCACTCAAACAGAATTCTGATCAAAGGAGTGACACCAGTTTTTAAATATAATATGATTAATAATAAGCATACACACATAGAACATAAACAAAGTAAACATTTAAAAATCTTACTTTCATGATAATAATAAAAAATATACTACTTTGTAGGCCTTGTTTAACATATACAAATGTTCCACCTCCATTTTTGTTTCTTTTTTTTCTATATGAAATGGCATAACTTTCAACCAAAAAGTGCAATATTTGATAGGAGGAATCTATTTTCGTTTTTTTAATTATTAGAATATCTATTTCATTTTGAAATGCTATAAGTTTTATAATATTTCAAAATAAAATAGACATTCTAATAATTACAGAAACTAAATTAGATTCCTATTATTTTATGTTCTTCAATTTTTTAGGTTAAGAGTTAATTTTAAGATTTCTTATTATAAATTGTGGTTTCTTATAACTAATGAAGATAACAGTTTTATAATCTTTTGGGTGGATAGGTTTTTTAGTGTTTGGTTGCACTGATACCTTCGCTCCATTTAACATAATCGTATTTTTTTTCTCTCTTCAAAGCACTTAGTGAGGTAGAGACATTTAACCCTGCTTACTCTTACAACAAAACGATGTGATAATAGCTGATAGTTCTGAAACTTTATTGTTACGTTTATAAAATTCGTGTCATAATATTGTTAAAGTTAATTGATGTAATTTATTAGTCAAGTCATAAGCTATTTTTGTATATAATTACGCCCTCGAGATTTTTTGTTTCTGTATAAAAGTTGTAAATAGAATTTAATAAAAAAGAGTCAAAAATAAAAGTAAAACAAAGTTGTCGTATTAACAAGTTATATCGGCAGTATGGCATTTATGGCAAAAATGATTGGAAAATTTGATATATCTGGAGATGTTGTAGTGTGGCTGAAACAGATCAAACTAGTGGGAGAGTTGCAAAATATGGGCGATCTTTCATTGATCATTCCGTTGTTTCTTGAAGGCAGTGCGTTCGCATTATATGAGCAACTTGGGGAGAGCCAAAAAACCGCCGCTGCGGACATTGAAAAAGCTCTACTAGATGCATTTGCAGTCGATGGTTTTCAAGCTTTCGAGCAGTTCAGAGATCGGAGATGGAATGGCGGTGAATCTGTTAATGTGTATTTGGCCAGTTTATGTCAACTTATGGGTTTGGCCAACATTGAAAGCGAAGAACTATTGCTAAGAGCGTTCATAACTGGATTGCCGGGTGAAATTTCAAAGCAGCTACGAGCACAAGTGAAAATATTTGGGATCGGGTTACAGGATGCATTTAGCCATGCACGAGTACTCATGACGGAAAAAACAAAAGAAGAGTATGTTTCAACAACAATCTCTGGTTTCTATAAACATGTTAAAAAAACCATCCGCTGCTGATTTTAACTGCTACAAACCTGGACATGTTGCCCAAATCTGTTTTTCGAAAAAACAAATTGTTAGCGATGGAATAAAATGCTTTAGATGTGGAGAATCTGGACACATTGCAAGATTTTGTTCGTTGCATCAGGGAAACTCAAATGGGTAATCATCAGCGCCAGCTGTTTCCCTAAACAACTAACGGCGCTTCTAATGTGCACTGTGCAGGTGAACACCTTTGCAGGAAAGCACTGGTTGATAGCGGATGTACTTGAACTATTATTTCAAACAACATGGCTCAGAAAGCTAGTGTTTGTATCAGAAGAAATGAACTAATGGTGTTCGCTGTTAATGGAGAATTTGTGAAAACGGAGGGAGAAGCTACAGTAACATTGATTATTGAAAAAAAAAACTCAAAACATCAGTAATGATTCTGAAAAGTGTTGTCAACGGTATTGATGCTATTATTGGTATCGATGTCATTAATCGCTATGGAGGAGTGCATTTGTACAATCAAAAAATTGAATTTGGTTTTGTTTCAATTCATGCAGGGAAACAAGCTGTTGATATAAAGGACAAGGATTTCGATGTTTATTTTAATGGTACAAAGTAGACTGCTAAATATAAATGGAAACAAGGTCAACCACAACTGAGAAATTCTGTCGCGCAGTACAAGGTAAAACCCAAGTTGTTACATCAATTTAATGACGAGATGGACTTATGGGTAAAAAATGGCTGGTTGAAACCATGCAACAAAGAAAAAGTACAAAAGGGATTGTCCCGTTAATGGCTGTTGAGCAGGAAAATAAAGGAAAGATACGACCTGTTCGCGAATTGAATCAGTATGTTAATTCACATAATGCCTCAAGTGACGCATGTGATGAAAAAGTTAGAAAATGGAGAACTGTTGGTGACAAATTTGCAACGCTTGGTCTTAGATGCGCCAATATGCAAATACACATCGATCCGAGTTTGTGGGAGCATCAGAAGGTAGTCTACAAAGAAGAAAAATACTATCTTACACGTCTTGGTTTTGGGTTAAATTCTGCCCCAAAAATAATGTCTTCAGTCTTAGGCAGTGTTTTGAATCTCAATGCAGGTATTAGTGAAGCAACTGACCACTACATTGACGACATAATTGTTAATTTGGAAAAGACATCAGTTGAAAAAGTCGTAAATCATTTAGCGTGTTATGGATTGGTAACAAAAGAGCCGGTGCAATTTGATACTGCACGAGTGTTGGGTTTGCAACTGTTTAGAAATGAAAAAAGGCGCTTTGTTGGAAACGTGGAAACATCATTCCAAAGTCACAAGATATCAAAACTGAAAAAGTAACACGACGGAAACTTTCAAGTATAACTTCAATATGTGGACACTTATTAGGTCACTATCCTGTTGGAGGGTGGCTTAGAATTGCCTGCAGTTTTATAAAATGTCATAGTCAAGGAAATGCTTGGGATGATCTGATCGGAGATCAAGCTCAGTCATGGTTGATCGAAATATTGCGCCGATTAGAAGTTTGTGATTCTGTGAGAAGGAAATGGAATGCTAAAGGGATTCAAAATGGAGCATCATTGTGGTGTGATGCTAGCAGCATGGCAATAGGGGTTGCTATATAATACGATGGCGTAATAATTGAGGATGCAGCCTGGCTTCGAAGTATAAATGATGTTATGCATATTAATATTGCTGAATTAGATGTGTGGTGCGTGAGATAAACCTAGCTGCTAAGTGGGATTTAAAGAATTTGTCAGTATTCACTGATTCAGTAACAGTTCATGGATGGCTAAAAAGTATGCTGACTGAAAGTCATAGGGTTCGATCAAATGCATTATTAGAAATGCTTATCAAAAGAAGACTTTCTCTATTGCAAGACTTAATAAAAGAATATAATATAAACATCACGTTAAAATGGGTTCCGTTCTCCAAAAACAATGCTGACGTGTTGACAAGAGTTCCAAAGACTTGGTTAAATGAGCTTTCACGAAGAAATACTAAAGAGCTATTTGGAGTAAGTATTGCTGAAGAAATTCGTAATTGTCACGCAAAGCATCATTTTGGTGTTAATCGGACAATGTTTAAAGTGCAACGAAAACTTCCGCGCGTATTAAGAAAAGATGTTGAAGAATATGTTCGCAAATGTTGTCAATGTAATTCAATTGATCCAGCGCCAATTAAATGGGAAAATGGAGTGCTAGATGTACCAGACACATGGTATCGAATTGCTTGTGATGTGACTCACTATAAAGGGTCGCCAAATTTAACATGATTGACTGTGGACCAAGTCGGTTTGCAATTTGGAGAATGTTGCCTCGCGAAGATACCAAAAATGTAGTAAGTCAATTGGAGTCCGTATTAAGGGAGCATGGCCCACCGCAAGAACTGTTGATGGATAATTGAGCTGTGTTTAAATCTAGTGAATTTTCAAACATATGTGAAAAATGGTGATTAAAAAAGAAGTATAGATGTGCATATAGACCATCAGGAAATGGGATTGTGGAGCGTAACCACTGCACAGTAAAACGAACAGCTGCGAGGGCACAAATATGTCGGTTAGTAGCGGTATTTTGGTACAATGCAACACCAACGGTGGGAACAAATGAGGAATCTGCACCTGCTTCTCAAAAAAATAAGTACGTTTGGCGTCTACCAATTCAAGAGGAGAAAAACATTGAAACTCAGGAAAGATCACGACAAGTTATGAAAACTAATAGAATTGGAGAAAAAGTTTATGTTCGCCCCGCTGATGCAAAGTGCACTTCAGTTTGGAAAGTTGGTACTGTAACTGACATACTCACAAACACAAATATTGAAATTGATGGTGTACCAAGACATGTGCGAGACGTGAGAATAGCTTCTGCCTCAAATTCTTCAAACGCTTCAAGTAAAATTGTTGTCAGTGAAGAGGTTGACAGTGATAAAAGTGATTTAGAAGATTTAGACACTTTTGCTGCACGAGAGGAAGGAAGAACGATCAACCTGAACGAGAGGAAGGAAGACGATCAACCAGAGAAATGAGAAAGCCAACATATTTAAATGACTATGTTTCTTAAGAACTTCAGTTCTTGGGGTGATGTGATAATAGCTAATCGTTCTGAAACTTTATTGTTACGTTTATAAAATTCTTGTCATAATACTATTAAAGTTAATTGATGTAATTTATTAGTCAATTCATAAGCTATTTTTGTATATAATTACGCCCTCGAGACTTTTTTTTCTGTATAAAAATTGTAAATAGAATTTAATAAAAAGAGTCAAAAATAACAGTAAAACAAAGTTGTCGTATTAACAAACGAAAGTGCTGATTAAGAAGATTTTTATTTTGAAGAACTTCCTTTAGTCTTTTTTTTCTTCTTTATTTAACTTATTAAATTGTATTTGTTTATTAATAGATCTCTCAGGCATAATAAAAATCTTTTCCGATTTCAGAAAGTATGAAGTTTTGAGAGCTGCAAGTCTATCTTGTTGAGAACTTATTTCTACTGAAAATAATGCTTGTAGTTTTGATTGATTTGAATTCGATTTAAAAACTCGTAATCGTTGGATTTTTATTGCTGAATCTTTACTTAGTCCAATTTTTGGTTTGGTGCGATAAATAAAATTTAAATCTTCATTTATCATTTATTTTCAATATGATTTTAGGTAGGCGGCGGTATTGCCCTAGCAGAAATAGTGATGTTTTTTTTATTATTGACAAATTTTTTTTCTATTATATTGTTTTTATTCATACTTTCAGATTGATTTTGACTAAATGATGGAACTTTTTTATAATTTGCTAAGTTTTTTAAACGTTGATTTAAAGATATTTTTGAGCTTGTTAACTTTTTACTATTTATGTCTGTATCTTTTATGTGTTATACTTTCAGATTGATTTTGACTGAATGATGGAACTTTTTTATAATTTGCTAAGTTTTTTAAACGTTGATTTAAAGATACTTTTGAGCTTGTTAACTTTTTACTATTTATGTCTGTATCTTTTATGTGTTATACTTTCAGATTGATTTTGACTGAATGATGGAACTTTTTTATAATTTGTTAAGTTTTTTAAACGTTGATTTAAAGATATTTTTGAGCTTGTTAACTTTTTACTATTTATGTCTGTATCTTTTATGTGTGTATCCTTTGAAGTTCTTGTTTGTGAACTCATATGAACGTTATCAGAACATAAATTAATACCATTGTTAACGTTATCTTTTATTTTTTCCATTATGTAGCAAAAAAGAATTATCTAGCTTGTGTTTCCTGTTAGAGCAATTAATGCAAAAATTGTTTTTTGTAACATTAAAAGCAAAATCAGTATCGTCACGGTACGGTGTGCCTTTCGTTAGTAATTTAATGATATCAGATTTAACGTTAACCTCGTTTCTTAACAAATATACTTCTTCTCCCAGTTTTTTTAGTATTGGGTCAAATTTTGAGGTCATTATTAAATACTATAAATTATATTAAATTATATAAATTAAATAGACATAAAAAATTTATATATCTAATGAAAGATATAATATAAAAAATATGTGTTTTATATTTTATAAATATAAAAGATCATGGCTAGTTTACTCATAAAAAGTTAATAAAATATTTTGTTTCTGTTGTAAACTATTCAACAAGAGATATTACTCTTGCAAGAACAGGATCTGCTAACTGAAAATATTTATCACAAAACTTAACGAGGCGTGAAGTTAGTGTTGATCATATTAAAAGCTTTAGCAAATGGATCGAGTTGAAAAGAAGACTTTAAAGTTCAAAAACTGTTAATTATTTAATGTAGAAGCACATTTTGAACGGAATTAATTGATGGGTAAATGTTCTTGAAAGGATAATTTTCTTAATTACTATTGTGGCATCACAAAGCATAGCATTTAAAGGATCATCGGATAAACTGTATGAAAAAAAAATAGAAAATTTTAAAAATAGTTCAACTTATGGCAGTATTTGACCCAATTATGGAACATCATATTTCCAAAGCAACGGAAAATGCAAATAGAACGCATTTATACAAAAATATTCAAGAAGATATTATCCAGTTAGTGGCTCATGCTACAAGGGAGGAAATCCTAAAAAAATTTGGAAAACCAAATACTACTCTGTTATTGCGGATTGCACACTAGATGCCAGTCATCAGGAGCAATTAAATCTTATCATACAATATCTAGTGATTAAAAAAACGAAACAATATAGTGGCGGTCAACATCCGATAGGGTTTCTAAAATTTTATGATTATTAATTATTACCACAGATTTGTAAATTTTTGAAATTTTACTGATTTTTTCGTTGCAATATATGGTATAAATTAAGAAACTTATTTTGTTGATGTTGAATTTGTAAAAATTGGATTGGAAATTGTGACATTTTAAAATAAAATTCAGAGCCTTTATAACTTTTTTCTGGTTCCAAAAAACGTTTGGATATTTGAGAATCGAAGTGCAGATCATTAGCAGTTAAATCTTTAAGTGACACAAGATGTGAGAGTCACATCAAAGCTGTGAGTGCGATCAAGAAAAATATGCAAAAAAACTTATAAAAAGTTGCGTGAAGTTGCCTTAAGTGAAAGTGATGGAACCACAAAATTCAGCCGAATCTACTGCGGGGTAAAATAGGTATTTTTGAATTCATGTTTGGAATTATTGTTGGGCATGATTTATTGAACTAAATAAACTACACAAACAAAATTTGCAGTCAAGTTCATCAAATGTAAAATTTTACTTCACAGCATTAAAATCCACTGTAACATTTTCGGAATCTAGTTACAATGATACCAAATTAGATGAGCACGTTACCACAGCACTATTTTTAGGAATAACTACGGATATATTATTTGAATTTACTGATCTGTCAACGTAAAAAGTCAGGAAAAAAATAGGTTTTTAGACGAAGTTGAAGCAAACCAAGTTTCTATTTTGGATTTCAGATCAAAGTTAGAGAAAAATTATACAATTATATTAATTATTATAGTATTTTTCAGTCATGATATTAAATCTATGAAATAGCGTTGAAGAACTGAAACGGTGACTCAAACAACCGTGTCACCGTTTCAGTTCTTATTTTAAATTCCAAATATTTCATACATAATTAAAGATATTTATATATTTTTAATAAAAGGAATTTTCCTAAAAAATTTATAAGCTTATTTCAAGTTTGTTTTTTCTAGTTTTTTGCCACAATATTGTGTTATACAAAAAATATATAAAATAATACTGTAGAGTATTGAATATTATATTATAAAGGCCGTTTTCCACTAGACGAAATATTTGCGCGAAGCCAATTTTTTCGTTGATAAGCATGCACAGATAAAACATTTCTGGCAATTATGCTGCGAATCGTCGTAAGCGAAAATATACCACGTAATATTATACCACGTGATGTCAACAGTAAAAAAGCGAAAGCACGTTGTTTTTAACATGGCAAAGAAACAAAATTCTTAACCTGGCGTTCTTATTCATTTTTATGAACTCACTCTGAACATTGGCAAGCATTAGTATATTTATTAAATAAGCAGCAAGACTTAAATTGAAAATTCACAAATGTAAATTTGCACACTGTCAATTTTGTATTCAGTTTTTAATTCTCTATAAAAAGAATCAGTTTTAGTTTTTTTAACTTTTGATATTTTAAGAATTTTTTCAAGGTTTTAAAAAACTCGCATTTCTGTTAAAATATGGATTTTAAGGTAAATGATAAGTTTAAGGTAAATGATTTAATTTAAGGTAAATGATAAGTGTTAAATTTTTATATTATTTTTATGCGAAATTAAAATAATCATATATTTAATTGAATGTAAAACTTGAAAAAGAAAAAAAAAGGTTTTTGCATAGCATTTTTTTGATGATTTTTTGATTTCTTAATCATTAATTGATTTGAGCATGTGGTCACAGAGGTCGCCTCGTTTTTTTTGAATAAAATATAGCTACTGCGAATTGACTTTACTGCCATGCAAAAATATTCAGGCGACCTCTGTGACCTTATGCTTTAAAATCATTTTTACTACTGTGAGTTTTATTTAAAAACCGACTAAATTCTGTGAAGTAAATGAAAATTCCGTTGTTCAATAACATACAGTTTTACCTTGCGATGGTTTTTATAAATTATCAATATGGCTACATTCACTCTTCATCAACTCAACATCAACACATGCATTTCCCCCAAGGCATATATTCTTAAAAAAAAATTTAAAAACCCAAGCCAAATTTTTTCAGTCTAAGTATATTGCACTAAATAATGCTGGCTGTATGGTTAGTTTCAAAATTTTTGAAGACTAGCTTTTAGTTGATAAAAAACTTTAACAAATGTGGAAAAAAAGCAGTTTGTTCTTCACTAAATACAAAGATTTTCTGAATAAAAAAATAAAATACAAATTATATGTCTCGTAAGTTTTTTATTACTTTTAAAGTTAAATGTGTTATATATATTTATATATATATATATATATATATATATATATATATATATATATATATATATATATATATATATATATATATATATATATATATATATATATATATATATATATATATATAAATATAGCATAGAAAAAGACCCTGAGCAACAGATAAGGAAATATGAGGAAGGACAGCTTATTTTAAAAGAGGGTGAAAAGCTGATTTAGCAGGGTAGCCAGTTCATCAAGCAGAGTGAACAAAAAAGGAAGGAGGGCCAATTAATACTTGAAGTTCTTGGACTGAAATTAAACAGGTACGTATATTGTGTGTTTGTATAAATGTGTGTGTGTGTGTGAGTGTATGTGTGTGTGTGCGTGTGTGAGTATGTATACATATATAATGTGTGTGTGTGTATATATATATATATATATATATATATATATATATATATATATATATATATATATATATATATATATATATATATATATACACATTTTATGCATGTTTTAGAAGAAATACTGTAACAATGGGAACACCTGAACCAGGTATATATACTGCACCTTGTGCGTCAAAACCTAGAAAATCTTTTTCAAAACTCACGAGCAGGATGAAATGTAAACGGACTGATAATCTTAAGGGAAAAGAACTGAAAGAACTTCAACATGCTGTAAAAAGATTTGCATTTACTGCACCCAGGTCTACTTTATATGGTCCAAATTTATCATTGCGTACTTTTTGCAATTTGATACCAACAGACAGAACATGGGCTGAATTTAAGAAAAATTGTTACACAAAGTCATCTTGTTCCTCCTGGTTTAATCAAGTTAATAGAATACAAAATAATTGACATATCCAGAGCATGTGGAATATTCAGAAACTGAAGTAAAATGCAGTCTCTTCAATATGATAAAACATTCAGTTTCTAGAGTGTTTGAGTATCTTTCAGAGGATGAAGATAATCCTACTAAAGTTTTAGCACAGGAGGAATGTGATAACATATATGTTATTTGCAAAGTCGGAGGTGATGGCCAGAGTGAACAATCTGAGTTTTAAAATGCAGCAGCTATAAAGAGAGGTGTGGATGATTCCACTGTGTATAGAAAAGTGTTTGTACTGTTGGAGATTCGAAGTGGAAAAAAGGTAATATGGAAAAATTGTAATCCAAATAGTCCAGATGCAACCCGTTATCTTATGTTTTGTTTTGCCAAAGAGACTGCTAGTTTTATTCAAGAGAAGTTTGAACATTTACAAAATGAAATTTTATCTTTAGAGAATATTAAGTTTACACTTCATGAAAATACTTTTGTTATAAATTCAAGTTTGTCAACTATTTATACCACAATGAATGACGGTAAAACACTTAATGCTGTGGTATCAAAAATGCTTAAAAAAATTTTAGCATCTCAGTTCTGTCATGTATGTCAAGCAAGTCCAAGGAGTTTAATTTGGAAACTGTTTGGAATAAAGATAAACTTGTAGACAAGAATATATGAAAACTTGGAGTTTGCAGTCTTCATTTGTGGATATACAGCACGGAGTGGGTCTTCAATACTGCTTGCAAACTTCCTGCAGTGAAACAAGGAAGAAAAAATCCAGAAAAGTTCCAAGAAAAAACAGCCAAATATTTATTGAAAACAAAAAAAAATTCCAGCACTTATTCCAAAACACAATTAAAAATAAGGGTATCTTTTGTCAGGAAGGGAAGTGGTACGTCCAATACTGGCAATGTTGCACGAAAATTCTTTAATAATCTATCTGTGACTGGAAGAATTTTAAATTTGAATACCAATATAATCAAACTATTTAGGGACCTGCTCATTGATATGAACAGTACAACCACAGGACCAGATGTAAAAAATTTTAAGCAGAAATCTGAACGTCTGTTTGATCTCATTTCTAACGATCAGTTTTTAAAAGCCATTCAAATGCATAGAATGATAGTTCATGGTGTTTCTTTTACTAAATATTTTAGGTATCCATTAGTTTCTTTGTCTGAGAGTGCCATTGAAGCCAGGAACAAATCCAGCAAAACTGTACGAGTGGGTCATGCACGTTTAACTTCGTTCGCCGAAAATACTAGGGATACAGCCAATTATTTATTTATGACATCTGACATGTATCTATACAGCAAGAAGAACAAAATGCAAGAGGTATAAAAGCTATACTGCAAGAAGATTCAGCTGATAACTGTTCTTAAGGTGATTATTGGAGAAAGCTATGTGTATCTTTAAATGTAGATATATAATGTTATCGTTTAATTCTATTAATAATACATTTTAGGTGCTGGTGGTAGCCAATCTGATATTTCTGAGGTCTTTTCACATAATCAACACAATATGTTTTTTTTATGCTTGCAAAAAAAAAAAAAAATTCAATTATACCTATTTATTACAGTACAGTTTTTTCTCGAATGTATAATTATTAGAATTAGAATTTGATAATAGATAATTTCTATAATAAATGTTTATATCTTAAACTATACTATTTATTACAATAATGAAACTTTTTAAAATTTTAATGTTTGTTGTTAAATAATTTTAGGAAGTCAAAGGTTCGTATTAAGAAAAGAAATCAAGGAAGTATCATTAAACCATGCAGCTGTAATTGATAAGCAAGTTTTAAAAGCGGTTATTTTCATAGCCACATACTGTTAAAAACCTATTTTAGCATCAGAAACTTTATTCTGCAATTGAAGGGATTGGAACTTTTTTATTTATTTCATTTTTATTTATAATAAAATACTTACGTTATTTCCTTTTTTATTTAACATGAAAATATGCATTTTAGACAAGGTGCTGGTGCATGTTATTTCTTTTTTTATTTAACATACAAATATAAGTAGGAGACAAAAAATGCCTGTAGCTCCTAAAAAAGATAAACTGATATATCAGACTTAGAGTTTTGAGTATCAAAAACTATCGGTTTTATGTCTTTTTAATCAAAAATCGAATAAGTACGGATAAACCGCCAAAAAAACCGGAATGAAATTAAAATGCCAATAAAATCGATTTTAAAAAAGACCGGGCTTTTTTTATAAATATTTATATAAACAAACAATATTTCATAATTAATGCTTTGTTAAAAAAATTACTTCAAAATGTTAAACAGTTCCCTAGTTATAAGGCTATATATATATATATATATATATATATATATATATATATATATATATATATTTATATATATACATGTATATATATATATATATATATATATATATATATATATATATATATATATATGTGTGTATATATATATATATATATATATATATATATATATATATTATATATTAACAAAACATGTTTAAAAAAAAAATGTATATATTAACATGTATATATTAACAAAATATGTTTAAAAAAAAAATTTCCTTAGTTTATGTTCAGTTTCGAAAGATAAAAACGCAAAGAAAAAAGAAAGCAGACAAAAAAGAAGTTAAAAAAATTTAGTTTTAATACACATAAATATGTTAGTACATGATTTGCAATATAGGGAATACATAGTCGTTCATGTATTTGTAAAAAAGCATGTTTAGTAGTATTTTTCATATTTTAGAGTTAACATTGTATATTTTGGGTACAACGTTAGTTTATACGCTAATTTTAATATTTTTGGATTAATAAAAATTCATATAATTATTAGTGTTTAAGATGAGATTTTTAAGTAAAGTTTTCAGAGAATATAAATTATTCGATTTTTCCATTTGTGTATTTTTAGACATTAATTTGTTGTATATATAGGGACCACGGTATATAATAGAAAAGTTGTTTTAAAAGGTACGTTGAAGTTTCCCGTTTCTCTTGTGTCATATCTAGTTTTGCTATTTTGGAAGAAATTCTTTGAAAAGTTAGGAGGAACAAGTCCAAGTTTATATTTTAGCATGAATATCAGATTTTGGAATATGTTGATTTTATATACATTTAATGCTTTCTGTATATATCTGTACCAGTTTTAATCTTTTTGTGGAATTATATGCACTATAATTATAATTAATTAAAAAATGTAAGATAAATGCAAGAGCAGACTTGACGTATATAAGTTTTTGCCTCAAACTGACGTCACTGAGCAAATTTTTTTGGCTTGACTTTTAAATTGTCGTTTTATAGCAAAGGCCGAGTCTATGGTTTTTAATCGTCTAAGATCTTCTTAGTTCTGCCATTTGTATAGCGTTACGTACAAACGTCTTTAAGTGTAAACTTCTTTAGCATATGTTGAGTTTGCATAAGGTCAGGTAAAAACCTTCTTTAGCATATGTTGAGTTTGCATAAGGTCAGTTTTTGCCATGTCTAATAACATCTCTGCAACAACATCTGTAAATATAATGAGGTATAATAACATCAATTCAATAACATCTGAAATTTCATTGGTGTTTAATAACATCTGTGCAAAAATTAAATGAATATTACAGATGTAGTTACATCTTTTAAATTATCAAAGTGTAATAAGATCTGTGCAACTAAATCTGTAGATTTTAAGATGAAGTTATTTTTATGATGAATTAACTAATAATGCATAATTTTAATCAGATGTAGTTACATATAGAAATTTTTTACAAATAGGATTTTTTTCGAGTGTAATTAGATCTGGAAAAAAATATTAACTAATAGTTCATTATTTTAATCAGATGTAGACACATAGAAATTTTTTCAGATGTAACTACATCTGGAGAAAATTCTGCCAGATTTTATTGGACTTGGAGAAAAATGTAGTTGCATCTTTCTAAAGATGTTGTTAGGAGCCATTGAATTTTTTTGATATTGGACAGATGTTATCACAGATAATCTTGGACAACTCCACAGATGTAGTAATCTTTTACCATTGCAGGTGGTATAAGGAACAATCGTGTATAATATATCTATAAAATAAGAAATATTTTTTGCTATATTATCATTTTTTTGCTATAAATATATAAGCAAGATTGAAAAAACTTTAAAACTATGACGCTAAGGGAAGGTCTTAAATGTTCAATGATATGCGTTTAAGATATAATCAAACTTAATTATCATTTATAAAATCATTTATAAGCTCTACGTATGCAGAAAAGATGCGCATGGTAATTTTTTTGCTCTTAAAGCAAATGAATTATTTTACTGAAAAATATTAAAGTAAATAAGAAATAAGTATAGAAATGATTGGTGCGGAATAGATAAGCATAGAAATAGTAGGTTTGGTAAAGACAATTTTACGGCCCCGGAAAGTTAGGATATAAGTTAGCAAAATTAGACGTGTATATATATATATATAAATATATGTATATATACATACATATATATATATATATATATATATATATATATATATATATATATATATATATATATATATATATATATATATATATATATGTATATATATATATATATATATATATATATATATATATATACATATATATATATATATATACATATATATATATATATACATATATATATATATATATATATGTATATATATATATTTATACATATATATATATATATATATATATATATATATATATATATATATATATATATATATATATATATATATATATATATATTACATACCGTGGCTTTTTGGGTAAAGCTAAATTTTCTGAATACCTGAAAAAGCATTATGTTTTTGTGAGCAAATGAAACGACAAGCTTAAAAATCAAATTATATTAAAACTAAAACAGTAGCATTTACAAAAATTTATAATAATAATTATAAGAAATTATTGTAAATGCTACCTTTATCATAACTTATCATAAGTAATTCTAACAACAGCAAATTTAAATTCTTCTGCTCTTAACTGATACATATTCGTGAACTGCTTCATCATTTCATTATCATTGCTTTATCATAGGAAATTTCGTGATATCATAGAAATTGTATCTCGTGATATTAAGTTGACAGAATTAAGAGATCATTTAATCTTTTCATCCGTCATTCTGATGATTTGATTGTTGATCTATATTTATTTTAGGAAAACCCATTTTCGAAAAAGACCGTTCTGCTTCGCAGCTCATTATAGGTTTTGTTAGGTGAATTTTAAGAATTTTATAAAGATTTGAAAATATATCAATGAATTTTTTTTTTTTAATTAGTGTCAACATTTCGGAAGCAGTGATACAATCATTTTTTTAAAGCATACTATATCTAAGTAATGCTGAAATTGATTGCATTCACTAAATAGTACTTCTCCGATACCATTTTGATATAATGACATTACGGACTCCATGATTTAATTTTAATAACTGAACCTCTTTTGCCCAGGTTCATCGAAAATTTGAATTTGTCTCCAATATCTTTAAGTACAAAATTTTTTTTTTAAGTTCAGACCCCAATTTATCCAACAAAACATTAAATACCTCGATACGAAACTTATCCTTTCCAGTCGAAGTACCTCTTCTTTTTTCTACATTCAAATATATTTTGGTTCTTACTTTTTTATGCATATCACTAAAGTTTTCTTCGACTTCTGGACTCATTTTGGTTACGTTGTTGTTAACGTCTATTAATTTTGGAATAACTCCAGTGAATGGAATAAAGTATATCCTTCACATATATCTAAATTAGGAGTTTGTAGTACTTTGTTAACTTTATTAAATTGCTTTAAGATTATTTTGTAAAAGTCTAATTTTGTAAAAAAAACTCTCTATTTCGATATGCATACATAATAAATAATACATTATTTCCCATATTACAGTTAAAACTGTAGTTTCTCGCTTCATAAATCTTTTATATAAACCTTTTGCCTCTTTCAGCAAATATATATTTAAGGGTATCAATTATATTTTGAAAGCTAACTTTAACCTTTAACCGCATAAACTGACTCATAATGAGAAGACTATATAGTGGTGCTT
The DNA here is from genome assembly GCF_038396675.1 of Hydra vulgaris. Lineage (NCBI taxonomy): Eukaryota > Metazoa > Cnidaria > Hydrozoa > Anthoathecata > Hydridae > Hydra > Hydra vulgaris. The sequence goes on from NC_088934.1 coordinate 52,670,206, forward strand.
TTTTGGTGAAAATACCAGTGATGCTCTTTCGCTGAAAATTTTCCAACGGTGTGGGAATGCAGAGAAATAGGTGTAAATGTGTTGAAATAGATGTAAATAGTTCCAAAATAATCTGTTATTTCCATTACAACGTATACTGCCTCTAACTTAACCAAATTTAAAGAATGCGCAATACAAGAGGCAAAATCCTCTAATGCGTTTTTTTTTTTTAGTACTTGTAAACCTGTATATTTTTCCAAAAATATTTGACGCGTAATCGAATGATTGCCCACGGATGTTTATAATAGAAAGACCTGCATTATTTAAAAACTGAAATACTTTTGTAAATAGTGTCTTGCTGGTGCGATTTGCAATCTGTAGAAAGGTTGTAAATAGCATAATCATTTTCCGTTATAACAGTATCTTAATATTATTGCCAGCTGATCTGTGTGAGCAATGTATAGCGAGAAATCTACAATAAGGGTATAATATTTTGTATCAATAGTGTTTGTCTGCTCAGTAATTCGTTTTAAAACTTTCTACACTATCTCTATATATACAGATTTTTGTCTTGACATTCGGTATCTACATTACCCTTAGCAGTTTGCTCTTCATTTAGTTCTACATCATCAGTTACATATACCTCTTTTAAACATGTTATTTTTTTTTTGAATGATTTACCTACTTCGACAGTGTTGGATTGGAAAAAGCTGGTTAATTTTGATAATGTTTTAACTGCTTGCGCTTTTTTTTTTGTTCTTGACTACCACTTGTTTTCCATCCAAACATTTTTAATTATATTTATAAGCCCCAAACCTTCCAAATAAATTTCAAAGAAAAACAAAAAGAAATTTGTTTACTAAAAATATGAATATGCTTAGATCGCTTAAAAATGAATTTTTGCGTTAAAAAGTATTTTGCATTATATAATATACATTTCCGAATAATAATACAAAATCAACTAAACTCTTAAAGCCTTATTAATTTTTACGCCTCGCTTTTAGGCCGGATGAATAAAAAAAAGCATTTGCTTTTACTTAGTAACTGGTCAGCCTTACGTGAATAAAAACTTGGAAAATTTTGATGAACTTTTTATTCACGTAAAGATGAACAATTACTAAGTAAATTATTTAACTTTACGTTAATAAAAGTTTTAGCAAAACTGCTTAGTTTTTATACACGTAATGCTGTTCAATTACTGAGTAAAAGCAATTGCTCATTTTTATTCACACGGCCTTTTGTTTCGCACTCTTTGCTGAGATTGCACCCGAAATGCACTGCTTGCAGCGATTTAAAAAGTGCGTTTATCTCTTAAGTATTTTCAGTGGCGGTTAATTTAGATTATTTTTAATTGTCTTATTCCTTAAGGAATACAAACTAATGTCCGCTTGCACTGCACTGCGCTAATTAGCGCAGTGCAGGCTGACATTAGTTTATAGTTTGGTACTGGGACTCTTTCTCATTGGGGACCCTTTTTCTCTTAAAGGTTTTAGGCTTCAGTCTAATTAGCCTAATGGGAGATCCGCTACTGTATACTGGTCATCAGGAAGAGTTCTCTTCCTTCTACTAATTTATTATTGCTCTGTTCTTTAAGAACATTGAGCACTCTATTTGTAAAATACACTAACATAATTTACATATATATATATATATATATATATATATATATATATATATATATATATATATATATATATATATATATATATACATATATATAAATATATAAAGGTTGGTGCGGAATAAACTGTATTTTTACGGGTCCAATTAGCTAGTATGGAAATAACAAGGTAATTGATATATTATCTTGTTATTACCACTCGATATATTTATTATCTTATTAAAAAATATCGATATATTATTTTATTTTAAAAAAATTTTTCAAGTTACGGAAAAAATTGAGTCATCATTGGAACAAAATACTTTCGGTTAAGTTTATTTTTTACGATTAACTTTACTTCAACTATCCGGTATTAACATTCCAAGCTCAGACGATTTTATTTATTATTAGTCAAAATAATGTCATGCATGCACGTGGAAGGTTCATTTAGAACAAAGTATTTCTTCCGAAATTATAAAGAAAGAAAATATATTTATGACACATGGTAGAATATCTTTATAAGTTAAATAGAAAAGTTTCTTTTATTTCTTTTGTATTAAATATTTATAATTAGGTTAGAAAAATGAATTCAGCGTTTGGTAAATAAAACTGTTGCTATACGGAATAAAATATATTTTGAGTGCACAATAACTATGTAACATTCTTTTATATGGATAATGTATTCAGGTTGGAGAATACCTTTTAGATACCAAAAAAAATAATTTTTTGAATCTAAACTACTATCTTATTTTATACACAGTTACTGGTAATAAAAATGTACTTTTTAGGTTTTTATGTATATTATCATATATATACTTTTAAATTTTTTATTTATTTGAAAATATTTTCTATTACATAAGCTGAGATCCGTTTTTGATTAACCCTAGCATAAAGAAAATAAAATAACTTTGAGTATAGAGTAGAGCAGGTAGAATATGATTATTATTATTATTTGAATTTTTAATACAAAAATCTACAACAAACAAATAAAAGTTACAGTAAATAAGAATAATTTAATAAATCATTAATTTGCAGTTTGGTGTTGCTAAAGTGCTAACAAATAGTTATCAAACAGATCAAAATTTCACTAGTCAAAAAGATCAATTTAATGTTATAATTAGGACAACAGTTTTAATCGTAAGTTTAAGAAACAAGTATGTAAGAATGATAGAAATTGTATACTTACAAACAAAACACTTTATAAGAAATTTCACTCTCAAATGAAAAAAATAATAATAATAGTAGAAAGGTGAGACATTTAAATTTTGATAAAATCTACTATTAAATGTTATGTTTTAATCAAAACTTTATGTTTCTAGAGAGTATCATTATAAGTAAATGGCTGGACATTTCCAAAAAATCACACATGGAAACTTGTGTATGTTTTGTCTATTATTTTCATAATAAAAAAACTGGCAAAATCTCCAATTTGCTCTCATTTAATTCTAACCTATATAAATATTTTGTAAACAAAAAATAGTATACTTAGTAATTTGAAGCACAATCACGCACAGAACAGAAAAACTCAAATTTTAGTAACTAGATAGATAAACTTTAATTTCTTAAAAAATATAAGTTTCAGCGTTATATATATTTTTTAAAATAATGTTTTAAACATTAGTAAAACTTTATAGAAAGTTACAGGTTTAAACTATGTATCATAGAGTAACAGCAATTGTTTAAATGCAGATTATGAATGATCACTCACGGAAGTTGCAAATTTGTTAATTTTGTGTAGATATTTTTGAGAAAATAAATTGCTTGTGAGTATTTTAAGTGAAATATTAAACTTCTACAACTCATATTTAATATATTTTCGATGAGAAATGGCAGTCATCAATTATTTTTAGCTTAAGTATAGCGTTTTGAAAATTGTTGTTTATTTTCAAACTGTAGCAATATTATTATGCAAAAAAATTAAAATGATCAAAATGCACACATTTAATTTATTCAGGTAGTCTAAAATATGATAAAAGTATTATATATGTTTTTTAAGAAAATCATAATAGTATGCATATTGCTTAAAGTCCCAGTTTTTAATTGCTAAAACAAAGAAAAATAAAAAATCACGCACAGAATTGGAAAGGCCTATGTGTATATATATATATATATATATATATATATATATATATATATATATATATATATATATCCCCTCAGAACTGCCAACCTAGAATAGTTAAATTGTTTGAGGCTTTTGCCAACCTTGTTTTTAATTCCAAGGGCTGATGAGCTGGCATATAGAACATTTATTTCTAACAACTTTTTGGCCACAAACCAACATGGTTTCACCCATGGTGTTGAATATTAGAATCGTTTGATTTAACTTATTAAAATGGTTTGATCTAATTACTTATACTAAGAGTAATTACTTATGCTAAGAGTAGGGTTTTGATCTAATTACTTATACTAAGAGAGTTTTAACATGCTTGTAGTTTTGCTTAACTTTGCCAAAGCATTTGATTTTACATTTTTAAAGATTCTGACTTTGAACATGGTTACAGTCAATTTTTGTGGAACTATCAAATTGCAAAGGCTTTTTTAAATTTGTATGCTGTTTTTGGTATTTTTAAATGCACACTCAAATATTTAAATAATTATTTTCCTTAACTATTCTTATGTGAGACTTCATTTGGAGAATTGCTCAGCAGCTAGGGACCCTTTTTATCTGAAATAATAAACATTCTTGAAGCTGTTTAAAATCAAGCCATATAACTTGTCACATCTCTTCAAATCATTAAAACCAAAGACTGCTGGTCTGGAATTCATATCTAATCACATGCAGATTGATGTCATTAAAGTGATCTTATCCAATATTACAATATTTACTTCATAAGTAAAGTCAAATGGGTTGAGTTATAATCTAACCTTAACTCATATAACAGTCTATAAAAAACTCATTCAAACTCAAGATAAAATATAAATAATTTTGGCAAAAAATAATTTGTATTTCTTTAACAGCTTGCAGTTAAGCTTGCAGTGACTGGTAAATTTTAACACGAGCAAAATTCAGTTGCTTACTGGTAACGATTATTGGAATAAAATTTACTTTTCTATATTACTATTAATAAAACTTGTTTAATATTTTATTTTCGAGTTTGATAAGCTTTTATTGAAATTTTAGTTTTTTTTTTAATTTAAATAAAAAAAGAAAACAAATTTAAAAAACAGTTTTAGTCTCTTTTTATTACTGATAACTAAATAGTTTGATACTCTCTATTATAATTATAGATGGCTGTCTGTAATCATAAGTGATGATGAAAGTAATAACTACTAATAAATATTAACAATAATAATAAAAATGAAAATAACAAAAAAGTATTAATATTATATATATATTGAAATAAATATTAATATTTTATATATATATATATATATATATATATATATATAAAATATATTTTTAGTTACCAAGTCAAGTAGAAATGAGAACAAAGTTTGAGTTTGATTCAAATACTTCAGATGAAGAAGATAAAAAAAATTTTGATAAAAATGTAAATTATTAATATTTTTACACAAGTTTAATAGTCGTTTATTTGTTCTTTAATAACTATTCCGAATTATTTATGTTTATATTCATTTTAAAAATATTTTTTTGAAGCACTAAAAAGCTTCAATCAAATTGATGTTAGGTTACTATAACAACTATACCAACTGACTTTTGATTAATTTACTTTGATTGTTTTATGTTGTTAAATTTTGACTTAAAGGGATAATTTATTTTATTGTTGATTAAAACTTTTTTGTTATTTCTTTTGTTTGTTTGTTATTTAAGACAATTTTGCAATTAATTTATTTTTTAGAGTTGAATAAAAAAATTTATCAATGAATTTTTCATGGTAATGAAGTTAAGTAAAACATTGAAGTTTTATAAGAAATTCTTTAACAATATTTTTGAAAAAATTGTTCAAATAATAAAAATAAAAAATGATACAAAAAAAAAATGTTTATGAACTCTCCTCAAATAAAATTGTATTTAGTTTTTTTTTACTGTACTTTTATAAAAAACTCAAACTCTAAGTTTTAACTTTATATATAAATAAAATACTATTTGCAAAAAAATGTTATGAAATAACTTTGATGTTATCAGTTAATTATTATTTATGTGTTGTGCTATGTTTTTGATATTTGATTAATTTTACTCAATTTACACAGTTATTTAAAATATAAAAACAGTTTAATTATCTTTCAGTTTACATATTTTTTTGATTATTCATGTCAAACTAGTTAAAACTGGTATTATATATATATTGATGGTTTTACAAAATATAAAAACTCTTAAAAAATAATATTGTTAATCAGTTATTACTTTTTTTTACTTTTAATGTCACATGAGCATCTTTTTCAAATAATACTTTCATGTTTCAAATTTGTTAAGAAGCATTTTTAACAAGCTTTTACAAAAGTTGATTGTGCCAGCTTTATTTGATCAGATTAATTTAAAGTTGTTAAAGGACACATATATATAAGTGATGTCATCACTTGTGTATTTGTTACCCACTAACATTACTTGAACTAATTAGTACAGAATATTGAGAGCGGTTAATCTATTTGTACAGAACACCGAAATTGGTTAGCCTAAAAGTGCTTAACCTGTAAAATGGAGAAAACTTTGGGGTAGAGTAAGGCTTGGCTTGAAGCTGGCAAGAGAGAATAAAAGCTTCCATGCCTGCCATAATAGAGAAATTATAAATTAGTGGCAATTTTCAGCAGTGAGACAAAATTCATCAGCCCAAGGTCAATCACAACAGTCAGTCAATTCCAGTACCTAACAGTTCTTAGGTAGTAAAAACAAGTGCAATGAAATGAAGTCTGTTCTTAGGTAGTAAAAACAAGTGCAATGAAATGAAGTCTGTTCTTAGGAAGTCAGGGGCTATTCTAGACGGTTTTTGACAGCGTCAACCATATTTGGGCACCGATTTGGGCGTCGTCCAAATTAAAAATTGAGGACTTTTTTTTTTTTACGTTTTTTACGGCAAATTTTTTCGCAAAAAAATGCCAATATTTGGCAATATCTCTGCTAAATTTCACCGGGACGGGGGGTACTGCTGTCCAAATTTTTTTCCTAGAACAGCCCCTGGTAGTAGTAACAAGTGCAATGAAAGAATATGATGTAAACTAAGTGCAGAATAAAATTTTTAATAAAACTGTAGCTTTGAACAACCTAAAAGAAAACAAGGAGAAACTTAAAAAGTCAAAGACAAATCAAGAAGTGAAGTTAAGATATATCTAAACTACTTTTTTGTTTTTTTTTGTTTTGTTATTCATCTCCTCAAGGCCATGAAGGCCACTACAGATGAGGAGGCTACTCAATAGTGGTTATAATCCTCTCTCAACTCTATAACTCCGAAACACGAACCTCGACGAACAAGGTCGCTGCGCGGAGAAACATTTGAGTAAACTATCTGAGTTTAAGATAGGACTTATTGAGATTGAGAAAAACAAAAAATCTGAGCTATAGAGCCATCAAGATCAGTAATACTAGCCAAGCCAACTAAGAAGGAGAACAATAAAGAACTAGAAGAATGGTGGTTGAGTGAAGAGGTTCTAAGCAAATATACCTGAAAGAATATTCAGATGACTCAATTCTGATTCCATTGCAAATAGATAAGCACTAAAGTATATGCCATGGCTGTAACTATTAAAATCTTTGCGGTTCAAAGAATTTTTGACATTATTGACAATATCCATTATTACAAATATTTAAAGATGAAGCTGCCAAATTTAAATTAGTTTCACAGAGAGCAAGTAAGTCTTGCAAATTTTGAAAAAGGTAAAAATTAACATATGACAATTTACTTCAAAGACAACAAATATTTGTAAAAGGTTTTAATATTGAAACTAATGATTTTAGTTTTTTTTTTTTACATTATATTTTTAACTAATATAGAACTTGATTCAATCATAAATACTCTATGGCAATAATCTAGTTGAATAATAGTGATAATAGTTGTAATAACCAATTAATATAGTTGCATCATGTAATCTCAAAAATACACACCAAGCACAAACAGGAACACCTTCTATGTGCATCATGGCATTCTCAAGTTTTAAAGCTATACCTTAATATAGAGGTACCAGAAAGAGTTGCATAGCCACTTCCAAGAAGGCACAAGCAAAAACACATTAGTACAGTCAAAAAAATCCAGACTATATAAGAATGTAGCTGGACGCAGTTAGATCTACCTATGATATGTGTTTTTATTGAGACACTATTTCTAATTCAAGTGCCCTAGCATTTGGTTAAATATAAATTAAATTGTATTTTAAGTCAAATTCTTTTAGTTTTTGATAAATATATATATATATATTTATCTATTAAATAAATAAATAAATATATATATATATATATATATATATATATATATATATATATGTATGTATATATATATATATATATATATATATATATATATATATATATATATATATATATATATATATATATATATATATATGTATATATATATATATATTTTTTTATGTATATATATATATTTATATGTATATATATATATATATATATATATATATATATTTATATGTATATATATATATATGTATATATATATATATGTATATATATATATATGCGTGTGTATGTATGTCTGCAGTATTTCAATAAACAATTTATAATGATTTTTTTATTTTATTTCTGGTGACAAATATTTTTATTTTATTTTACTTAATATTCTTATATCAACAGATTCATCACCACTTATGGCAGTTACTACAAGAAGCTCTGCAGAGGTATGGCTCATTAGGAAGGCATCTAAACAGCTCTCATCATCAAGATTGGCAACAAATAGAGATGTCCTCCGTTGTCTCCTCTTTCATCATCTGGAAGAGCATCTCAGAATAAAGGAGAGCATTGATCATATAATTCAAGAGCTGATTGTTGTGTGGAATAAGGCAAGAATCCCAACACATAGAATTGATTCTGGTGAAAGAAAACTTCGGAAATTATACGATTCCTATCAGCTTCTAAAAAAGAATCGAGCTACAGACCTAGAAAGCTGTAGAATTAAAGAACAGATGTTTAAGGACACACTTTATGAGCTTTTCGACTTGGCAACTAAAACCGCAATGGAGACAATAACCATTGCTGAAGATGACAAAGGTAGCCAGAAAGAGATCTCGAGATGAAGCATTTGATGCAAGGTTATTAAAACAGCAACACTCCAGTGGTCCTGTCTCAGCCAACATCAGCTGTTCAGAAGACAGTCAAGACAGTGATGATGACCCGAGTTTTGAGATTCTGTCTTCTGCATTGCAATCTTCTACACCAAAGCCAAAACGTCTGAAAAGTATTGTGTCAAGCCCAAAAGTTGCTGGAGCTTTGGATAGAGTTAACCTTCCAGATTGCAAAGCTATGTTTGTTATTGCTTCAGTGGTTAAAGCACTACGACATCCTCTTGCAGACTTAAGTCTGTGTCAAAGTACAATCAGGAGATCTCGAATGTCTACTTGTAAACACATAACTCAGAATGACAAAGACAACTTTTCCATTGAATTTCCGTTGCTTCTACACTGGGATGGGAAACTGCTTCCAGATATTACTGGTTCAAAAGAAACTATGGACCGCGTTGCAGTGATTGTAACTGGAAATGGTTTGAAGAAATTGCTAGTGGTTCCAAAAATTGGAAGAGGAACAGGAGTGGAACAAGCAGCAGCTTGCTTAAAGATCTTGGATGATTGGGAAATTCGAAACAAGGTTTCGTCTTTGACACAACATCATCCAACACAGTATTCACAAAGGAGTATGTGTTCTAATCGAGGAAGCCGTTGGTTATGAGCTTGTAAGTATTGGTTGCCATCACTATGTTCTGGAGGTTGTTCTGAGCAATGTCTTTACAGCTCTCTTTGGTAGAACAGGGGGTCCTGAGGTTGGCTCGTTCAAACAGTTTCAAAAGAAGTGGCCATATATTCAGCAAGCAAGATTCTCTTCAGCTAAATATGAGCTCTTTATTGGAGATATGGAAGTCCTTCGAAAGGAAATGGTAGCATTCTACACCAAAGCCATCAACGAAAAACAACCTAGGGAGGATTATTTTGAACTACTTTGGTTTTGTTTGGTTTTCCTTGGGGAGGCTCTGTTGGTGCTGAGATAACATTTCGTGCTCCAGGAGCAATGTATCATGCTTAATGGATGTCTATGCTCTGAAATGGTACTATTTCAAGATCAGCTTTCTCTGACTGTTCAAGAGAAAAAAGATCTAGTAGAGCTTGCATTGTTTGTGGCATTAATTTATGGAGGTTTTTGGCATGAAGCTCCTCTGGCTGCATATGCTCTATTTAATGATGCTCAAATGCTGAAACAGTTCCAAAAGTATCCAAACCGCACAATCGCCGTTGCAGCTTTTACTGCTTTTTCTAGACACCTTTGGTTCTTCTCAGAACATCTTATAGGTCTGGCATTTTTTGATTGTCGGGTTGATCTGGATGTGAAGAGGGCCATGGTAGTTAACCTCCAACTGCCCAAAACAGCTCTAGCCCTAAAGAGAGTAGATTCCAAGAATACCGACTTCAACAGACTAAAGACATTTGTGACTATGAGAACCTATAGTTTATTCGAGTTGTTGAGCAGTACAGGTAGAGAAGAGGCCAAAGACTTCATTTCAAAAAATCCTAAATATTGGGAAGACAATGAATCATATCAGAAGTTGGCAGAGAGAGTCAAAAGAATGAAAGTTGTTAATGACTGGAGTTGAATTGGAATGTGGAATTGCATTAATTCGACAGTGCAATGAATCGATTACAAAGGATGAAGAACAAAATCAGTTCCTACTTCGTTTCGTTCAACATCACTGCCAGCTATACCTTACTTCATCCAAGGAAGCCATGTTGGCAAAGATAAGAAGTTTGTTGATTAATAAACATGCATTTTTCAACATATTTACAATATTCTTGCTTGATATTACATTTTTGTTTAAAAATTACGAAACATTGAAATACTTTAATGAAAATTGATCTAATGATCTATATTCTTTAGATACTTTGCAAGCATTCCTATTTACCTAATTTAAATTGTTAGTTTCTTAAATTTTTAAATTTGATATTAAATAATAGTGAAACTTAAATTTTTTGATTTTTTATGATAGTGTTCAAAATGTCTAAGTTTTTAGCAACCCCTAAATATTATCATATTTGCTTCAAATTTGACTACAATATTACAAATATTAATAGGAACAAAGGCAGCCTTGTGGAGCAATGAATTTCAATAATTTATAATTTTGGACCATCCTAATATATATATATATAAGTCTCGGCAGGAACTGCAGGTGATAGTCCCCACCCGCCTCCACACTTGGTTAAGTCAGTTTACTTGGGTAAATAAAGTCTATGCAAAATACAATTATTTATACACAGTAAAACTTATGTTTTTAGGTTGAAAACATCTAGCACATTTAAAATAAAATATCACTGTGATCAAAACTAAATTAATATATGCACTCATAGACTTAATCTAAGAGAAAATATAAGATACGCTCATATTTAATTGCTTAAATAAAGTCTTCTTTTATAAGCAGTAATTTGTTTGTTTAAGTTTGAACTATGTAACACATCTATGTAACACATGTCTTTTCCTTCATATCCCTATCTCTCATGCCCAGAGCTATATTTCAGTGTGATTTTTAAACTTTTCAAATTAGAAAAAAATTTCACATAGAAAGAGTAACTAAAGAATTTTTTATAGTTGAAAAAAAGAAAATAATTAAATAATATTTATAAAATAATCAATCGTTTTAATAAAAAAATAGTATATACTAAAATTGAGTTAAAAAGTTTGGTCTTATGAAACATTCTTTTTAACAATTTTTCTTTAAAACATTACAATGTTTAAATAAATATCAGAAAAATAATTGTTGCTGATGATTCTTTCTCTGATATATATATATACCGTATGATAAAAAACGCGTCACTAGCAAAACTATTTCTAAAACATAATCATGATAATCATTTTATTTTCTCCATAATTTACTTTATTTAAATATTTAACAAAAATTGTAAAAATGCTGATCCACTCAGGCGGCTTGCATCACCTATTAAGTTTATTTTATGAAGGCATTTTACTACTTGTTCACTTATTTACTCTTGTTCTATTTATTTACTCTATATATATATATAGGTAATTTGTATTAAAAATACTTTTTTTCAAAAACAATACTTTTAAATATTGACAATGATTGGTTAGCAGAAAAATAAGGAAAAGTATTGCCTACAGTTTTTCTACTTTCCTTAGATTACCGACCAACTTTGTTACACCTCATTTTTTGTATTTTTAAAAATAATAATATAGTTAAAATTGATTTACATTGTGTTTGTTTATTTTTGTACAAATACACACATCTGTCTGTTTCTGTTTCTGTTAGTATTTAGTATTATTTTCTTCATTAAAAATTATTATTAAACCAAAAAATAATTAAAATTTTAAATTTAGAATAACAATACTTTCCAGGAACAAGGTATTGCTTTATTACATGAAAATAACATTGAACCATTTCCTTTGTTCAATAAAGAAACAATAGAAGAAGAAAAAAAAGAAGAGTGTTTTAAAAAAGAAAATACTGAATCAGCAACATGTTTTATGATGGATTTAAAAAACAGTTCCATTCAGGATGCAGAACATTTAGATACAAGTTTTAAAAATAGTAGTCATATTGATACACTTAGTGACAGAATGGTAACTATGGATACTGTTCAAACTATTGTTTCAAATCCTAATGACTTTCCATTGAATTATCATTTATCAAACAATAATAAAAAACTTTCAAATATAAATTTACATTCTGAAAATTCTACTGAAACTAATTTTGTAGAAAACTTAGGAAATTTAACAGAAGACATTGATAGACGAAATTCATTTAAAAAGGAATCATCTGACACTGATAGAGTTGTAACAGAAAATGATTTTCCAAGTTTTTCTCATTCTGGCACTGAAAACAAGAGAAAGAAGAAGAAGAAAAAAGATGAATTAAAAATTAAATTGAGAGACTTAGTTACACGATTATCTGTTGAACAGAAAATGAGTGAGGTATATTTTACTTTTGCTTGATTTTTGGAAAATTACTCATTTTAAGTGTTTTCATTTTATTGTTATCCTATCATAGGTGACAACACTTTTTAAGTTTTCAATTGATATTTTTTGTTGTAATCAATCAATAAAACAAGTAATAATAACTTTAATTTACAATAACTTAATCATTTTAAAGCATTTACGAAATCAAATTCAAAAAGAAATCAATGAACAAGAAAAACTTACACACAAATGTGAAAACCTACAAAAGGAGATAACTTTGTTGCACAAAGATTACACCGATCAACAACAGCAATATGCTGAGTGTTTGCGCACAATGAAAGAAGTTCAAGATGCTGTAAATTTAATAATAGTTCATTTTCTGTTAAATATTTTTTAATTAAAAAAAACAACTTTTTTCATTTTTTTATTATTATTTAATGTTTTTTAGTATGCTGAAAAGACTGTTGCTGTTGAGAACTACAAACAAGAGGTTATTGAGCTTCAACTTCAACTTCAAGCTTCTGAAGGAAATCAACGTAATTTTTTGTTGTTGTTCTTAGTGTTGATTTTTTTGGATGACCTTTAAAATATTTTAATTAAATTGGGCTATTTTTTTTAATATTGGGAGTATGTATTGAAAATGAGCTTTTTTTGAGCAGCTGTAAAAAATTCACTGGTAAAAAATTGTCTTTTAATGTCTCCGGTGATTCAAAAGCAGGGAAATTGGGTACCATATGAGTTTTAACTCATATGGGAAATATTGATAGTCAGTCAATTAGTTTCTAAGTGCTTTTAAATCATTTCCAGTTGTTTAAAGTGCCTAGAAACTAATTGACTAAACTCTCAATGTTTTTGCAAGCTCTTCCTATGTGTGGGATGGGTCTTCATCAAGTCATGTCTCAGATGTTATTAAATAATATATATACACATTTATATATAATTTTTATCATATTCAAACAATAAATGTTTTTGTTTTAGGTTTGATTGAAAGTCTTCGTCAAGATGCTTTGGATTCTCATCTACTTTTGGAAAAATTAAAACAAGCTCATAAAAAAGATGTAGAAAGAATAGAAGAAGAATATTTAAAACAAAAAGTTTCATTGCAAAACGAAATGGATGAATTTAAAATAAGCAAGCAAGAAAAAAATAATGAAATAATGAAGCTTCAAAGTACTATTTCCCTTCTAAAAGACGAAGTTCAAGAAGCAAATGAATTGTCAGAAAAAACAAAGTAATTCAGACATGTCTCTTTGTTAGTTTGTTTATCATGAGATTTTTCGTTTAAATATTTAGTCTTTCAGAAGTTTGTTGTTTTGTTTCTCTTTGTAACCAGAGGTTTTAGAGGTATAAATCTGAGAATAACTTTTTCTCTCTCTGTCTTGGATTAGAATGAAAGAAGTTGTTATTAATTATATAAAGATTTTTTTATTTAGGACCAAATTAGAGCAAAAGTGTTTAAAAGTCAAAAAATTGAAATCAGAAGTTTCCATTTTAAACAATGAAATATCTGTAAGGTTTTACTTTGTTTTTACAACTATTATTATTGTTGTTATTGTTTAATTATCATTAATTTATTATATTCATCATTATTATAACTCAATATTATTATTATCATTTTTATTATTATATATTACAAAATATTTTTGCCTTAAACTTATTTTTTAATTATATATTAAAAAGTAAAACCATTTTGTCAAATGAGTATTTCTACATAACCAGCAAATATATTTTTAATATTTAGTTGAACCAATTATCTTTACTATGAAGAGTTCAAAGTAAAATGCGTTTATTTCCATAATTGCAGTTAAATATTTTTAACTTTTTGAGTTTAAATAATGGAAGCTTTTCTTTTAAAGTCTTTTAAAAGATATGCTTCCATTCAATTTTTTGTAAAATGTGTTTGTAAAATATAAATGTGTTTTAAAAACTTAAATGTGTTTTGTAAATTATTATATATTTATTATAAGAATATATGACAAAAATTACATTACTGAAAGCTAGTAAAAGGTGTACACAATATTCACGCGATATATGCTATGCAAATTAGGTGTATAATGATAACAACCATTTAATGAGTATTTTACACTAACCTAATTTACTTCAACATATTCCTAATAAACATTACTTGCTTTAATATAATTTTTGCCCAACTAGAAAATGAAGTAAAATTTCTGCGCAGATATCTTTTCAGATTTCTATATATTGCTTTCTAAAATTATAATTTAATATACATGTAATTTAATTAATTATTTAAGTATACTTTTTAACTAATCTTCATTGATTATGAAAAGTTTTTATTTATTTAAATGCTGATAATTGGTGTTATCATATTACAGAATATAATTTATAAAAAAATATTTTGTTAATATTGCTTCAGACAGTAACATAAAGAAACAATTATCTGCTAAGCTCACAATAAGTATGACACAGTTGTAAATGACTTGATCTAATATAATCTTTTATGTAATTTTTTCTCACGTTTTATTGTTGTTGTTTTGTTTTGTTTTTCCATACTTTTCTATCTTAGTTTTCCTTATTTAGATTCTCAAAGGCTATCAAAGTGCCAAAGATCCTTTTTGTTTTTAAAAGAACCAAATTTATTTCCATTTTATTTGATATTCATTTAGGGATTTTATTTGATTTTTTTTATAGTTCTTCCTGTGTTCCATTAAAAAAAGTTCTTCTTGTTTTCTTTCAGTTTCCCTTCCAGTTCTTCTTGTTTCCTTTCAGTTTCCCTTGTTTTAGAAAAAGATTTTATCATTTCAAAATTAAAACAAGAAAAAACTGAAATCTGAAAACCAATTAACTTATTTTAAACAATAATGAAATAATATATAATTTAAAAGTTATTTAAATTATATATTATTTAATAGTTTTAATTTACTGCTACTAAGTCAATTTTATTTAAAGTTTGTTTTAAATTGTCGTTTTGTTTTCTTGAATTATTTTTTATTGTTGACTTTTTAGCCCAATTAGTATTTTTTTTTTAAGTAATTTTTGTATGACATTATTTATACCATTAAATGAACTTGTTGATATTTGTTCATACTTGTGTAAATATAATTAATTGCAGCGTTGTATGTTGTTTATGTGTTACTTTGAGTGTTGTATATATAATTTTAATTATGTTAATTTATACAATAGTCATTTATTTTTATAATTATAAATGAATATTTATAGTAAATATAAAACAAAAATATTAAATTTTTTTTTGATGTAGGGTCTTCATAATTCTCTGGCTGATAAAGGTGAACTGATTGCTGATCTTAGAAATCAGCTTTTAAAAGAAGCAGAGTTTCTAACATTAGAACATGATTTACGAGTCAAACGTGAAAGCGTATTTAATTTTTTTTTTTATTATTCCTAACATTTCTTAAATTGTTGCGAAGTGTTTATTATATAGAACAGGTTTAAGTTGTGAATACAATAATAGTTTTAAAAAAGGCTAAAAACTAAACTACAGCAACAATATACAGACACAGTATGTCTGTATATTATTTTTATATACAGACATATACATACAGTAGTGTATACAATTACATATATACACATGAGTATATGCAGTTCACACACACACACACACACACACACACACACACACACACACACACACACACACACACACACACACACACAGATATATATATATATATATATATATATATATATATATATGCAGTAAACAGTTTTTAGTTAAAATGTATAAAGTAGTATAAAAAATTTGCAGGAATTAGAGCAGTTGCCAATCTTGTTACAAGAAAGTCAGAAATTTCAAGATGAAATTGATCAATGGAAGCATCAATATGAAATGAAAAATTTAAAAGTAAAATTTCTTAAAAAGCAAATCAAAGAATTATGCGAACAAAAAGAGGTAAAAAAAACTTTAAATATTTTTATTTAAAAATTTCTAGTTTTTTTTTTAATGATGTTCAATAATTTTTAGAAAGCAGAATCCATTTTATTTATACTCCCAGAAATGCAAAAAAAGATTTCGGCACTAGATGAAGAAAAGCAGAAACTGGAAAAGAGTATTGAGGATCAGATATACAAGGAAAAAGAGCAAAAAGCTCAAATTGAGTTTGAGAAACAGGAAAAGGAAGAGCTGCTAAAAAAGAAGAAAGAAGAATGGGAAAACAAGACCCTTGGAATCGGTATTTGTACTCATGAACAAAATAGTGTTGAAAACATCCCAATAAATAAGAGTTTAACCAGGTAATATTATGTTGAAGTTATGTTTTTACAGTTACTACTATGGTTTTTGTTTTCATCGGATTTAATTTGGTGAAACTCTTTTATAAAATTTATAAATAAAATTATATATTATAAAAATAAAATTCTCACTATTATAAGGCATTAATGTATTTTAAGTGTGGTTTAATTTAGTAGAATTATTTTATGTTAAATGTAGTGATCAAATATATATGAAATGCTCAAATGATCAAATATATATGAAATGATTAAATATATATGAAATAATCCTAGAAATAATAAAAAATAATGAAGGCTAATTTGAAATGGGGACTAATTCTTCCAGTTTTGTTATTAGAGATTTTAAATTATAAATTTAATTATTTCGTAATTGCTTTTAATTCTTAATATTCTTCTTTCTTCAGTATTATATAAATTTACAATAAAAAGGTAAATTTAACTAGAAACCTGAAAAGAAATAATATCTAATGAAAGGTGTCTTCCTTATTTCCTAATTTTTACAGCCGATATACTGTCTTGAAAAAATGATATAAAATTTTGCATTCAGCTGCACAATTAATATTAAGTCATTTCAAAGCCACATGAAGAGTATAAAGTTTTTTTTTTGTTTGGTCCTTGAATTTTTTCAATCAATTAACTTCAATTGCAATTTCGTGAGTGGTCTGATATGCCAGAACACAACTCCTAAAGTTAGGAAGAGTTATTCTTTTGTTAGCTCTTTAAAACTTAATAATGTTAACCCGCCTAAAATCATTAATTAAAGATGATGGTGCTAAGCCAGGACATATCTTCCATGCTTGGATTCTAATTGAAACTCTTGATTTAACAATAATAGATTCTATTTTATTAGGATGTGTGAACTTTGTTGGTACCAATAATCCATGGAGCTTTCTTTAGTAGACATTTGAGTTGCATAATTTTTTTTTTGATTTACTGTTTCCATAAATTTCAAATAAATAAAAATTTCTTTTGTCTAGTGTGTGAAAAAACTTTAGTATTTATTACAAATTTGTGAAAGTTTTGGAGGTTTGGCTTTCCTATAGTAAGGTTTTTGCACTATTCTCTTACATGATGTAGGCTTGGTATGATGATAAAGGTAGCACAACATTTCTGAGGAGTAATGCTAGCCTAAAAAAAAGTGGTTTAAACTGTTACTGATATACTAGATTCAAAAATTAAAACAAAAAGCCACTCATTAAAGTTAAAAAAACAGACAATATGAATTTCTTTATATATTTAAAGTATATAAGTTCATAATGTGTCTCTGTTGGTAGTGTATATAAATAATATGTTTATAAAAATGTTGATAAAAGACAAAGTTGAAAAGCTATTATTTATACAATAGCACATCTAGATACAGATTTAGAAACTTTTTTTTCGGAAAACTAAATCTATATGTCTTGCATGTTCTTCCTGTTTATTCAGTTGATGTGTGTACTGAAGCTTCTGCCAGCTCACTATGTCATATGATGTCAGACTGCAAGTCAAACTATACATTTATATATATATATATATATATATATATATATATATATATATATATATATATGTATATATACATATATATATATATATATATACATATATATGTATATAATTTTTTTTCTTTAGCCCTTTATTGAAAATTTTTACTGCAATACTTATGGGTGGGTGGTCCTCATATAGTACATAATATTTTATGGCAGGTTAATTTTTTTAATTTCTACTTAAATAGGTTGAAAGTATTATTTTTAAATAAAGGCCTTACAAACCAAATACTATAATGTGTCATTTTATCTTATTTGTTTTGTTTCTTAATTATAGACCTGTTAGCGCACCACTTTTAAAACCCAAACCTCCCTCGTCAACTTCATCAAAACAATGGTCCAAAAATGGATACAGAAAATCAAAAAATATGTTAAATGGAAATCATTATCTTGAAGTAAGTATAATGTATTAAATAAATTTTTTATTTTTATGAACATGAACACAAATGATTATAATTAAATATTTTCATGATTATGGTTCACCAATTTGACATTTGTCACAAGAACACTATAGACACCTGGATATAAATTTATTGGTAGTTTATTTTTTGTATGAAGTAGATTTTCTAGTGTTTTTTCGATGATCCAAGCACTGATATTATCCTGCTTTTCAAACTTATCTTTACAAGAAGCTAAGAATATTATCTTAAAAATTATTATTGTTTTGTATATTATAATGATTTTATTTTAAATCTTGTAAATTATAACCATTTTAATTTTAGGTTTTAATTTTTTATATATTTAATATAATAAGTGTCATTATTTTTTTGGAATACCGTAAATTTTATATTAATATCAAAGTTGCAAAAATTAGAAGAATCGAGTTTTTATAAGTTTTATCTTACATATGCATATATATATATATATATATATATATATATATATATATATATATATATATATATATATATATATATATATATATATATATATATATATATATATATATTAAATCAATGAATATTTGTGCAAAAGTAATTTAAAAAAATTTTCTTTTTGATGAGATTTCCTTGTTAAAATAGGTCACCCATAAACCAAAAATTCAAATTTACCATATATACGTATGGATAAAATTTCAAACAATTTTATGATTGTTGTTTTTTAATTCTAATTTTTCTTAATTGGAGAGTTCTTATGCAGTTTTTAAGCATTGAACTGTATATTATTATATCATGACACCCTAAATTACAAATAAATGTAAAATTACAAAAATATATTACTTATAAAACAGTTCTACAGGTACAAAAACCAAATGTATATATTGAAAAATGTTGTGATGCATTCAGCTTAATTAAAGCATAATATTCAATTTTTATGCTTTGTTAAACATAAATTTAAGCTGGAGGTTCTTTTTATTTTTACTTAATGTCAAAAAGACCTTGAAGACACTTAATTGCTTGTTCTGCACACTGGTTTGATCTGGAAATTTCTAGTCTTGATGATTCCTGATTTCAAAACCTTTTCACTAAGCTTAACACTTTTTCGTGACCATGCAAGTACTTCATCAATTACTGTGAAGGACTCTACTAGAACATGATGTTGACAACCAATGAATTGTGGTTCTTCCAGTTTCTTTTTAGTAAAACCTCTTTGTAACTGAGTGTTAACATTTGTATATAGTGTCCGCTATAATCATCTTTAAACTTTTTCATAAATTGTTATAAAAGAGTTTATTGAGAATATCTGTTATACCATTGAGAATACCTCTTATACCTTAAACAACAGTATCTGTTTTTCTGTCTGGTAGATCTAGTGCCTGTAACTTAACTTGTAACTTGTAACTCTTTGTTTATTCTTCAACACTATCACTTGATATTCTTGGTGACTAACATGTTTACCGTCAAAGCGCAGTGACCAGCTTTCTAAATTTAGTGTTTTTTTCATTTCTTCTTTAAGTTTAACAGCTTCTTCAATAGTTTATCTGAATATACCAGACTGTGAAGGTGTCTGAGTGTCAATCCCATCTTGAGGCAACTGTTGACAAATGGTTGCAGCTTTGCTGGTTGATAACTTTGAAGATTTTACTAATTTGGTTGCAAGTTTGATTTTGCTGTAGTTCTTGCTGGTACTTGTGGTTTTTCTGAATTTTAAGGCTTTTTATATTTTTTCCTCAGACTCAGATTTAGAAGATGACATTGTTACTGTTGCCGTTACTGTTGAATTAGGCTTCAAGGATATTTTTCTTCATTTAGATGGAGAGATTTTTTTCTCAATTAGCTTTATGCTTTCTTGTCTCCCTTTGATGGGTTCTCCCAGGAACAGCTACCAACCAACTGTTTGGATTTTGTGTGGTATCCTACTATTATCTTCCAGTGATTGTTCTTCTAGTGGAACAGTTTATTTTTTCTGTGACTCAAAAAATCATACAAGATTCTTCATCCAAATTGATTTGTTACTTTTAGTAGTGGAAGCACTTTTCTTATAGGACAATATTTTTGAAAATAATACTTGAATTTATTTCTGAAAGGCAATAATTAAAGATATAAGTGCTATTGTATTTCTATATTATTAAACTGCCATCGGGCGAATACAGATTTATATACAATTATTAGCGTTGCTCAATTACCTTATATAGTCTAAATCTTGCTAATTTCCATAAATTTCTAGAAGACTCCAGAAAACTTAAGAAAGTTTCAGAGATTTCTAAAACATACAGAACACTCCAGAAAAATCTAGAAAGTTCCATTAGGTTCAAGAAAACTCTGGGTTTAAGGAAGTCATAATGCTACTGCTTGCAAATGCTACTTATATACCATTTTATAAATTTCGTGGGTGACCTTTTTTGAAAATTAATCGGAATAAGACCCATTGTCATTGCATATGTGCAAAAGTTTATTGATACATCATGCTTTCAAAATTTTTGATTTTTAATTTGGTGAATAAATTTTATGGTGGTAAATTTTATATGTGAATAATGACTTTGGAAAAAAAAAATTTGAAAAAAATAGTTTTTATCTATGAGGGATTGTAGTTTTTGGAAAGGAAATTCTAAACATTATTGGATCTCATTTTGCCCACTCGAAATCCCTAATTTGAACTATTTTATAAGACTCAGATGAAGAAATTATGATTTAATGACATTAAACAAAAATCAAGTGACATTAAAACTCACAATTAAGACAATTAAAGGTATAAGGAAAACTTTGCAGTAGAGACACAGCTGTAAGATCCATTTTAAATGTATGGTGTGGCAATGTTTAGAATTTCTTTAACTTGTCTTTTTAGCAGTCACAGCATTGTTACTCTGTGACATGGCCATCAACAATACTGTGCTTCACTATGGTGAAGCACAGTATTGTTGATGGCCAGCTGTTAAATAGGTTCAAATGTTTCAATTCTTTTTATGCCATTAAGTTTAGATAGAGCCTTTGCAATAGGGCCTATAATACAATCGTTTGAATTAGTTGGAGCATTGAACTTTAAATGACATTATTCAAATAATGAGAGTCTATTTGTTTTAAATTTGTATGTCTTATTATATTTTAACACTTTTATTTTAATCTTTTAACTCACTTTACCCCACTAATAACACTATTATTATTATTATTATTATTACTTAAAAGAGTGCTCAATAGATAAACTAGAGCTATATAGTATTTAAGTTACTGTTATCCGCAGTATCAGGAATCAGCTAAATGCTATATTATATATATAATAATAATAATAATAATAATAATAATAAAGTAAAATAATAAAGTAATAATATATATAAATAATCCAAAATAATTATAAAAACCAACAGAGGGGTTTACCGTGATGATGGCTAGTTGATAATACGTAGTTCTATTAGCCGAGAAATGGAGCAAAAGCAAAAAACATAATCCAAAAGTTTAAAGATATATGATTTCAAATAGATATAAAAACAAATCTTAAATCAGTTAACTTCCTTGGTGTCACCCTTAATTTAGTCCAAAAAAATATGCTGTAGTAGTATAGTGGTAGAGCCCTTGCTTCACAAGCGAGAGGTTCCAAGTTCAATTCCCACAACATCCCTTGTAGTACCACGCTCAACTTGTTTGTCCACGCAGAAGCCTTGTTCGTCAAGGTTCGTGTTTCGGAGTTATAGAATTGAGAGAGGGTTATAACCACAATTAAGTAGCCTCCTCATCTGTAGTGGCCTTCTAGGCCTTGCAGAGGTGAGTTACCATTAAAACAAACACACAAAAAACACCCATAAGCCTTTCAAAAAACCCAACAATAATGCAACAGACTTCCTCAAAATTCCTCAAACAAAGTTATATTTAATCAATCTAAAGACAAATATGAACACTAAACAATAGCAGATACGAAAACTGCTCCCTTAGATATCAGATCAAGCAAAAAACACCCCTAAAAAAATTGTAAACGCATTATATAGTTCAACCCCATTTAACAAAAAATTTCTCCACAAATGTTGCAAAATTACTAGAAAAAGATTTCCCTAAAACACACAAACTTCATAAAATCTTCATAAAACAGAAACACTGTAAATATAAGCTACAACAGCACTGAAAATATTTAAAAAATTATAAAAAACCACAACAAAAAATTTATCTTCCAAGAAATTGAAATTATTGACCCAAAATCCAATTGTTAAAATAAAGCAGAATGTCCCCTGAATGGTAAGTGCAAATCCACAAACATTATATACAAAGGCATCATCAACAGCTAAAAACCAACCTAACAAAGTTTATATTATTTTATATTTTATATATATATATATATATATATATATATATATATATATATATATATATATATATATATATATATATATATATATATATATATGTATATATATGTATGTATGTATATATGTATGTATGTATTGTTCAATTTCACAATCTATTTTTATATGACGTTCTAGACTGCTTTTAAGCAGGTTCCAGTTAGCTCTTAACACTTGTTTATAAACAAGGCATTTACAGATGGTTGTTAATTTTATTCTATTTGTTTTGATCACAGCTATACTGTGTGAACTTGCTCCAGCGTGGGGCGAGTTCACTATATATAATTATTTTGTTGTTGTACTTTACTTATTTCCTGTTCCAGGTGCAAATGTATATATTATATATTATGGAATATTTCGAAACATTGGAGAATATTTTTTAAACATTTCAGAAATATCTCGTTTTCAGTGCAAAATTTCAAGTCTTACAGAGAGAAATAAAAGTCCAAGACATTTAATTACCTTAAAACCAAAATAAAATGTCTTATAGAAGTTCCAGCTACAGTGTATAGTCAAACAGGTGCTTTTGGATGAAGAACCTACCCTCCTTTTTCAAACAGAAAAAGGATTAAACAATTCCATCTGTTGAAAAGCTAATCAATCTCACAGGAATTCTGACAAACTGTCAAATTCTTGGAAACTTTACTTTTCTATTCAATAGCACTAAAATGTGACTGGATCGAATTATAATTATGATTACAGAAAAAGAATTGCTCTGGAGGGAAATTCTAGGCTTTCCACTATTATCCAGCGTACTCATCAGAAAGGGCTTTTAGAAACCACAATATTAGCTTTCAGCACTATGTATTTGACCTTGTTCAAAACATGTCTTGAATTTTCTTATTCAAAGAGCAAACCAGAAATTAACTACTCTTATTGACAAATTAACAGAAAACTCTTCAGGCTGATTTCTGTCTCATTGCGACTGATGATGTTAACACAAGTGAGAACCCTGAATGGCAAGATGATTTCAATTTTTTATATGAACTATGTTAGGCATATAGTCATTATTAAACAACTTCACATTGATCTCGATTCAGCTGAAAGAAACTACTAAATTTACATCAGGCGAGATGGAACTCACATGTGATATTCCTGTTAAAGCATTCTTTCTAATGCAGCATATTTACTCCAGTATGCAACTTCATCTGCTATGAATGGGCAGACACTTGGTTCCATTTGCAATACTACAGTAAAACGTCCTTCGATGAACTGCTTACCTCACTCATTAAGATAAAATGCAAGAAGGCAATTAAGTGTATAAAGATGCATTGGTCAATAGAGAAGTATATTTTAGGAGTATAGAAAATAGAGATTAATTGTCATTCCCAGGGCTAACCAAGTTGCTGACTGTGCTGCAAAACTGATGGAGAAATTTCGTATGAAATTGAGAAAAATTTTTGAAACTAAAATTAGTGGGAAAAAAGATTTTTTAAAGATTTTTTTTGTATACTTTGTACAAATTACAAGCTGTTCTTTATCTTATTTGTAACTAAAAAGTTGCTCAGTTATTACCTAAAAAACACGTCCTTTTTTAAAAAATTAGTAAAAAAAAAAAATTTTTTTTTCTGAAATGGAGGGGAGAGGGGGTTAAACTCTTTTAAAAAAAAATTAAAATGATTTCAAAATGTCACTTAATTCGCAAGTTTAATAGCACTCCAAAGTAAAAGCAAATTGAAGTTAGTCTGTTGGAGAGAAATATTGAAGAAAAATATCACTTCCTTTAAAATTAGGCAACCAAATATTATATTTATGGTATAGAGTTTTGGGTATCACAATATCCTTTGGATACAATTAAGGAAGACAGAATTAATACAAAAAGGAAGCTGTTTATGATTGTATCGATAAAAACTAGTCTTTGTTCCTTGGTTTTCTTGGATAATCTTCGTGACAAATAAATAGAATGTCTATATGCAGATTTTGGACATATTGAGTATAAATTATTATGTAGCCAAATTGCTTATCCCCAAATGAGAATTATGAGAATTATTATCCCCGTTCAAAATCTTCTTTGTTTTGGACCTTATCTTCTTCTTAAGAATTTTAAATGACTTTTGTACCTTTTTTTACACAATCATTATGTTTTTTTAGTACTAAAAATTCCAACTTAGACATAAAGGAAAAGTTTATTTATTTAGTGTTTTAATAAAAGCAAAAATTAATATCAATAGAACATTTAATCATGAAACCTCTGCTACTGTTTTTTCTCAACTGATGTTTTGATTTTGTTGTTGCACTGTGTATAACAAGATATGTTTTTAATATAACTCTTTTTGTTACACAATTGTGCAGGTAAGTAATAATGATATTTTTATAGTTTGAATCATATTCAAGCATTAAAAGATGTTGTCTCTTCAGAAAAAAAAGGTGTTGATTAACAATATTTCTATTAGAAATATTGTTAATCAACACCTTCAATTATACTTTGTAAGTATTATACAAGCCTAAAAGTTGCATTTCAAATTATTTTAAATTGGTTATCAGTGGCCCTTTGCTAGACCATCTGAGTACTGAGTTTAACACTATGTTACAACTTTAAAGTGTTATAAAGTGCCTGTCTTAGTTTCTTTATTCTAATATTTATTTTCTTCAAAAAACAATTGCAGAGATTCAGTGATTTTGTTATAGTTGGAACATCATACCTTATATTGCCTTTTATTTATTCAAATGCTTTATTAGGCTTATTTATTATTGCCAAACCAAAGACTTTATTACGTGAGTTTGACCTGTGGGAAATTTGGTTGAATTTCACTAACTGAATTTCAAGAATGAGCTTCTACCTAATAATACTGAAACATTACAAGCAACAAACCTTTTCTTCACTAAGGCCTCTAAAAGGTCATAAGAGAATGGTAAGAAGTGTCATAAGAGAATGGTAAGAATTATCTATAGATAGTAAGCAAGTATTTAACAAGTTTGTTTTAAATACTTGTGAATTGGGTTTTTAAATAAAATTCAAATATAATAAAAGTGTAATTTTAAAAAATTTCTTAGCTGCTCTTGTTAAAGAGTTATTTTCATAGCCAGACATCTTTGTAAAAAGATTATTTAGCATTGTACAATTGTTACAATAATTTTTTAACTCTTGGTAAGTATTTTTAAAGTTTATTTGTAATTAAAAGTTATTTATAAAATTATATAAAAAAGTTTAAATAGTAAAATAGAGTTTTTTCAAGAGTGTTTTTCAAGTGTTTCTCAACTTGTTTCTCTGTGCAGCAGCCTTGTTTGTTGAGGTTCATGTTTCTACCACAAAAGTAGCCTCCTCAACTGTTGTGGCCTTCTCGGCCCTGGGGAAGTGAATAATTAAAAAAAAAATAGCGTGTTTGGATGTGGTTTTTGTCAGTCATTATGAACTTGTGGTTAAATGAACAGGTTTGTTCCAAAGTAATTAATACTCCCTCTGTTCCAAAATACTGTTTCAATTTGCATTCAACATAAAATATTATTAAAAATAAATTATGTTGTTAATTTTTTATATTTTTTATATAAAATTTTCATGAACATTTTTAACATTTAACAATCTATTAGTATTGATTGTTCAGAATGTTAAAAAAATTAAAAAAGGTTTATATAAAAAATTTAAAAAATTAACAACATCTATTTTCAATAATTCTTTATGTTGAATGCAAATCAGAACAGTATTTCGGAATAGAGGGAGTAATAAAAGATGCCCTCATTTGTACCTTATACATTTGATTTTTGTTATAAATAAAATTTATTAAGCCTTGCGCCAACTATGGGTTTACTATTTAATTTTTATATTTTATGGTAATATAATGGTCTTGAATTTTCTCTACAGAATTCTTGTATTCAAAAAATTATAATCTGTATATATTTATTATTCATTATGGCAGCTGAATAATTTAAAAAAAACTTTAGTTTGAAAAATTTTAACTTTAAATTTTCAAAATTTTAATTGCAAAATATTTAACAGACACTTTCCTCCTATTACAATTCCAACAAGAGCTGATCACAGAGAGAGGCTTCACCAGAGAGAGGCTTCACCAGAAAAAATAAAACAACGATTTTATTCCTTTTACTTTTTTTAACTACCACATTGCCAATGCATCGAGCAGCTTGCCTGATAATATAGTCTCTATCTGTCAGCACCTTTAAATCAATCTTGCTGCAAAGTTACAACAGCTCACTTGAAGAACAGCTCACAAATCTCCTTAATGGAAGTTGCATTATAAGTTTAAAAGCTATTTATAATTTGACCATCTACATTTTGCATTGTGTCAATTGTTTTTACTTTTGTTTTAACAAATATATACTACTACTACTGCAACTACTACTACTACTACTACTAAACCATCATTTGTTTTACATTTTAGGCATGATATTACTGTTTTACTTTTTGACTATGATTTTCATTTGTTTTACATTTAAAGGAAGTTTTTACAAAAGAAAAAACTTCACAGAAAAACGAAAGCAGATATTTATCACCGAAATACAACAACTTTATTGATTCCTTGAACAAACATTCCTTGTTAACTCCCAAAATACTCAAAGCAGTTAAAGAACAAAAATCTATAACATCAAGGATATTGGTTCTAGGTAATAATGAAGAAGGACCAGGCAAAAGATTGCTAACAGTTGGTGATCGAGTTATAACAAAATTAAAATGCAATTGCAGTAAGTTTTTTTTTTTTCTCCAGTTTTTTTAGTTGTTTTTTTTTTTAGTTTTTTACTAACAACTACTTATTTTAGCTACTCATTCTGGATCATTTGAAGAACATACAGGAACTGTTAAGTTTATTGGTTTTGTAGATGGGAATGATATAGATGTTTATGTTGGATTGAGAATGGATGATGAAGGTAAACAAATTTTGGTGATTTGCAATTAGTACTTAATATTTGATTTTGATAACTTTTTGTAATAAATCTAATTTTTTCTGTAATATCAGTTTTTAAAGCAATTTTGGTTTACACTGTAACCAAAAGTGGTTTACACTAAAACCTTTAAAAATTTTACTAAATATAGTTATTATAATAAGTTTCTTAAATTAAACATCTGAATTAATTAAACTTGGGTATTGTAAACTAATGGTTAGTTATTTTGAAGGTCTCTATTGAAATTTTTGTTTCATAGCCACTGCTTTTTCATTAGAAGTAGAATCTGCTAATAGAAGTTTCTATATAAGATGTTCATGATTACCCTGATATTGGCAACTTGTACTCTAGTACAATGTACCTCATGTCCTGCTGTTTCATGCCCTCTTACCTTTTGATATTTATTTTTCTAGCCAAAAGCTAGAAGAAGTTATCTCTGACTGAAAATACTTCCTACCTTTAGGCTCTTGGTTGAATAAAGGCTCAATAAAAATAAATCAAAATATTTAGTTGCTATATGTATCTGGCTTCTGTCTTTTATAAGGCAAGACCCTTAGGCAGACTTTAAGGGGGTAGGCAGTAAATTTTTGTTGCACCCCATTCCATCATATTAGCTGGCTTAGGTTAAACATGTTTGAAATAATATTCTACTTAGGATGGCAATTGCTGAATCTTTTCGATTTTAGTCATCGTTTTTAGCTTGTGCCTCTTTGGTTATGGCTATGCATTTTCTAAAAAGGGTGCAGCTCAAAAAATCTAAGTTTGAAAGTACTGAAACCAGCTATTAGAATAGAAATGACAATGTAACTCATACCAGTTAAAACTGAAGTAATGTAGAATTTCAGTCTATTACAGCCAACACAATAAAGAAAAGAGTGTAATAATGAATAAATAGTATATGAAATTCGCAGTGTAAAGTTTAAAATGTTTATCAATGTGGTTCTTAAATTGATTTACACTTGTTGGTTCAATGGTTTCATGTGTATGAAAATAAGTTTTAAAAAACTCAATTGGGTTATAACTTTATTTTTTCTAAACTTAATGTCTATCTGTTTTGAACTCATCAATTTCTCCCTTCCAATCAGGATTCCAAATAACTTGAGATGGATACTAATTACATTTATAATAAGCTAATACTACTTTTATCCATAAACTCAAATGTTTAATTATTTCCATTTGTTTGTTTGCTTTTATCAATTGCATAAAATAGATAAAAGTTACATTTTTGTGTGTCAAATTTTGTCTGTCCATTTATTTAAAATATTAAGGTTGTTTTGTTAACTAATATCTAATTCTGATTTAATGACTGCTAAAAGTTTAGTATCGTCAGCAAATAGTTTGGTTTTATTTTTGATTCTAATTAATAAACTATTCATACATACCAAGAAAAATAGTGGACCTAAAACTGAGCCTTGAGGGACATTGCTATCTATTTTCCCTTATTCTGACATGTTTTCTGTAACTATTACTTTTTAAAATCTTTACAAAACTTTTACACCACAATAATAATTTGTTTCTTTTCCTGAGTCAAAACAAAGAAAGTTTACTTAATTCTGTGGTAGCTTTCAGCTTTGGTAGCTTTCAGAGAGGTTGATTCTATTAAGAGCTGTAAATTATCAGAATATTACCCATGTTCCATCACTTGCTGTCTCTGTTAGTGCTTTTAATGTACACATTGGACACTTTTTGAGGGTGTTCAATGTTTTAGATTGATAAACAAAAATGAAGCAACTGTAAAGGAATCAAGTTCCCTATTAACTAAAAGCATAAATAAAGACCTGAAAATATGAAACAAATAAAACCATCATTACCATTGTTTTAATCTATCTTTTACAAATACTCATGGTTTTGAAATTTTCATCCGTTGAATCTTACTTTTTGCATAGTTACCTACTTGCTCATTTCAAGATATTTTAATAACAACATTTATTAATTTTACTTAAATTTTAAGTATTAAATTTGGCTGTTTCGTTTTTGGATAGTGGTGATAAATATCTTTTAATTTACAAGATATTTAGTTCTCTATTCTTTTTTTTTCCAATACAATTTTCTATATTGTTTTCAATCAAATTGATCAAGCCCTTTCTCATCACTCAGCCAATATTGTTTTTATTGGTGACTTTAATCATCACATTCATGAATGAAAACTCATCACACAAATAAATGAATAGCTTGGCTTTAGTACCATTGCCCCTGTTGGCTCTAAAACAAAAAGTCAACACTTTAACTGTATAGAATATGAAGCAGATTTTAAATCTAATTTTTTTTTCTATGGCTGTTTGGGGCTTGCAGTGGCTGGTTTATTTTAATAGTGGTTTATTTTAACCTTAACAAAAGTTAACTGCTAATAATTATTACATTAACTGCTAATTACAATAACTGTTAACTGTTAATAATTATTACAATAACTATTGAAATATTTTTGTATTGAAAAATTGCAACACTTATGCTGAGTCTATTTTTTTTTTACAACTCCTCAGATTTTACTACTGATATCTTGTGCAAACCATGTATTCATGACATCCATTGCAAAGATAGCATCTGCTAAGGTTGTTTCTCTTTATTGCATTTATTATTTTTTCATGATTCCATTATCTACTCCTAAATATAGAACTGAAGGCTTTAATCTACAACACTTGAGTTAGAAAGAATATGAGCTGAACAAAGCTTGCAAAATGTTTTACATTAAAGAAATATTATAACAGGTTCAGAAATTGACTTTAAACAACAGTATGATCTCAACTTTAACAACATAAGAGTATTTTTTGACTGCTTTTTCAGCAGAAAAACTTTTTAGATTTTCAAATACCTGCATAGATTTTCAATTAAATACCTGCATAGATTTTCAATAAAATACCTGCATAGATTTTCAATAAAATACCTGCATAGATTTTCAATAAAATACCTGCATAGATTTTCAATTAAATACCTGCATAGATTTTCAATTAAATACCTGCATAGATTTTCAATTAAATACCTGCATAGATTTTCAATTAAATACCTGCATAGATTTTCAATTAAATACCTGCATATTTTCAAATGTTGAATTTCTTATACTTGACATATTTTTTTATTCTTATACTTTGACAGTTTTATTTGTTCATGTCAATTGCACACTGTACAAATATTATCTAATTATCTTAATTTTTTAGTGATTCCAATTAATTATGTTATTAACTTTAATTACCTGTTTTTCAATTTTTTAAATGTAAATAACTTTTAACAAATTGTTTTAACAAGTTCTTCTTGCTATTAATCAGCGTAAAATTTGCTATCAAACCATATTTAGATTATAAAATTTCAAGACAGATTATATTAGATTATAAAATTTTAAGGTAAAGTTAAAACGAAATTGCGAAAACAAAAAAAAAAGGCAGTTCCTAAGGCATTTAATAAGACTTTTTTTTATTTCTATTTAATTATTGTTTCCTACTTTTATGCTAAATTTCATTTTTATACTATTTTTGTTCAGGAGGTTTCTATAAATGAATGTTTTGTTATTTTGTAGTTGGGCATACCGATGGAAAAATTGGTAGTAAACGATATTTTTACTGTGAACCAAGGAGAGGAAGATTTGTTCGCCTTGAAGACGTTAAAGTATTTAATGACATGCAGGTATATCTTTGACAATAATTATAAGTATCGTTTTCCTAAATATATATTAACTCAAAATATATTAGAAATAAAATTTTAAAGTTATACGCTTAATATAGTTAATTCTAAGTTATATAAAGTATAAATATAAAAAAATATTTAAAAAGTTATTATAAAATATAAATATAAAAAAATATGAAAAAAGTTATTATAAAATATAAATATAAAAAAATATGAAAAAAGTTATAAAATATAAAGTTATACACTTAACATAGTTATAGTTCAGTTGTGTGTCAGAACATGCAATATTTTTTATTTCTATAGCGGCAGTTAATATAGTTATCAAAATCGGAGGCTAGGTTTGTAAAAATCCAATGTGTTTCCTTATAACTTTCCAAACTTCACTTTTTACGTCATTGCTTAAAGTGAAGGTCTGTCAACTCTAGAATTTTGTTAAAAAAAAGTTTTTGTATCAAAATTCTTCTTGCTTACAACCATTTTTAATGTATTAAAGATTATCGCATTTTTTAGGGTTTTTTTTTTAAATGTTTTTAGTATTAGAGATTAATTTTCATAAATATTTTCCTTTTAGTATACACGACCACTGTTTGATACAAGCTTCTGACAAACATCGAGTTTTAGTCCTGAATATGTAGTATAGTGATAATTGGCATGCAAATTATGGGTAGTACTTTTTGGTAACTTGTTTTCAGAGGTGATCGTTTTTCATATATGAACGATCCATTATTTATATTTATGTACAAATAAACCTTTAATGCATTTACAATAAATAAATCTTTGCGGGAAAAAAATTGAGTTCTGTCACTTTCAAAGGTTTTTTTTTTTCTTGCATTTTAATTTGTTGTATCAAATTATTTTAATCGTTTATATAAAAAACGATAAAAACTATAAATTCTTAAATTTTTTATCTATAAAACTGATATTAATTTTTTTTTTTAATATTTAAAAGAAAGTTATTAATAATTATTTATATTTATAAATTTTAATAAGTTTTTTTATAAATTTTTATAAAATTATTATTGTAAAAATAAAATTTTTATGACAAGCTCATATAAGTTTGTATAGTTTATGATATTTTCATAAGTGAAAATTGTAAACAATTTATTGTAGCCCTATAGATAGTTTTAGATCATGTGATATATATATATATATATATATATATATATATATATATATATATATATATATATATATATATATATATATATATATATATATATATATATATAAACATACATACATATATATATTATATATATATATATATATATATATATATATATATATATATATATATATATATATATATATATATATATATTGAGGTATTTTAAAAAAAGGTCATGTCTGAAAAACAAGAGCACCTATCTTATTTGCCCAGGCCCTAACTTAGTTCTTAAAAAAAAAATTTGTTATATTTGTGAAAATTCTAAAGGTCCCTTCAGAGGGTAAAAAAAGCAAATTTTAGGATGTTTGTATCATTTTTAAAACAGTTTGTAGGAAGTATTAAAATTAATATTTTTGAATTTTTTTTTAGAATTATGTTTGTAATAACTTATTTAATCAAAATAAAACGGACTGTATTCTCAATTTTTAACTTATAAAAATTCCTTTATAAGTTAAAAATTCTGACTCTTCAGAGTTTCATTAAGTGTAATTTGTTTCAATAATTCTGAAATTTGTTAAATTTAGGAAGAAGCGTTATGGAAGTCCTTGCTTTTGTTGTCTTTTTTTCTGAATATATAATTCTCAATATTGTTGAGTATAGTACTTATGGTGTAAACGCTTTTTTAATTTATTAGAGCTTTTTTTTTTGCTTAAGTTGTAGTATGAATGAAGCAATAAGAGAATTTTTTTCAATTTTGAGTGGACATCCTATAAAAAAATTTTGAGTGGACACCCTATAAAAAATTTTTGAGTGGACACCCTTTAAAAGTACAAAATATTTTTAAAACTCATAAAAGTACCTTCTATTTTCGATACATCACTATATTGGTTTTCAATTATAATCAGCTCCAGAGAAATTTATGGAAAATATGTAAAAAAGAAAGCCTGGAAAGTGAATGAAGATATATTTTGTTTTTCTTGTAACTATTTTTAAAAAGAAAAGTTCCCTGTCATGTCTCCTCAGAATATGCTGTGTTTATTAGGTCTTGTATTAACTTAACTGCCCTCTCAGAGAAGTGATAAGCGACATCAAATCCCTTGAACTGTAAATTCTAACCTTGCTCTAAGTTCTAGATAAAAATTGTTGAATTTCCAAAACTGTGGAGTCTTCATACATTGAGTTTCTGCTTTTCCATGCCTAAGCATGTCAAAAATTAGTCATGGTTTGTTTGTTGTTAATAAAGTCAAACAAGGCTTATCTTTATTATTTAATATAGCTAGGTCCATTATCTGGCGCTCCAAAGGAAACGAACATCTTTGCAAACAAAAATTTTTCGGCCATATCACCGCGTTCCCTAAATTCTTTATTTGCTAGGGCAAAAACGATCAAAATTGGA
This sequence comes from Hydra vulgaris, assembly GCF_038396675.1. Lineage (NCBI taxonomy): Eukaryota > Metazoa > Cnidaria > Hydrozoa > Anthoathecata > Hydridae > Hydra > Hydra vulgaris. Next base: position 52,704,200 of record NC_088934.1, read on the forward strand.
TTGAGACAGTGGCGTGATGGCTCCTAAAAGCATATGCGGGATTTTCTAGAAAGGTCTATTTTTGCGAGATCTTACCATATTCGCTGAACTTGAAGGCCCATAAATATATAAAATGCTACGTTTTATAACGGCATTTAACTTAAAATAAATGTCGTTATAAAATGCTACGTTTTATAACGGCATTTAACTTAAAATAAATGTCGTTATAAAACGCGTTATGAAAAGATCAGCATTGATATTATTGCTTAAAAATGTTATGATAGATTTCAGACGAAGGTCAAATGTTTTGAAGAACGTAGAAAAATAAATGGATAATTTTTGAGATTGTGGAAAAATCAATGGACAATTTTATTTGCCCGACGGTTAATTGCTAAAACAATATTTTGTGTCAAAAATATTTGTATAAAGTCAAGTAACTAAAAATTACATAATCCAGAAATTATAAATACTTTATTAATATTATTATATTTAATATATAGTAAGTTTTATTTAAATTAAAAATTCTTTTATTGTTTCACTTTTGTTCCGAAAACAGCGAGAGTTACTATTTTATATAAAACAAGAAACGTTACACGAAATAATTTAGTAATTTCGTTCATTCAAAATATTTGAAATAGCATTTGCGTTCATACTAAACTTTTGAAAGCACCAATTAGACTTTTTTTTTCTTTTCTTTTGTTGTTTAAAATAACTTTCTTGCTTTGAAATCTTTTTAAATAAATTTTTACGCGATAATTGAATTACGAATAAAAAAACAAAACTTTAATTAGTTTAACGGCAATTTTGTTTGTTTGAGGAATTATATATTTTTTTTTTTTTTTTTACAACAATCATCTTCTATATATATAAAAGGCAATGTGTGTGTGTGTGTTTGTTTGTTTGTTCTCTATAGAAATCCAAACCGCCGGACCGATCTCGATGAAATTTGGCATGGGGGTAGTCCTCGAGGGGGAGAAGGTTCTTAGCTGGGTTTTGACCCCGTACCCCGATCCCCGGGGTCAAGGGGGCCCAAAAATGGGCCCCCCTGACCCCGGGGTCAGGGGGGACCATTTTTTGGGCCGATTTTTTAGGCCCATTTTTGGGCCCATTTTTGTGTACAGATATCAGGTAAGCCAGTTTAAATATTGGCCCGGGCAACGCCGGGTAACTCCAGCTATATATATAAAGGGCAATGTGTGTTTGTGTGTGTTTGTTTGTTTGTCTTTCTTCTATATATATAAAGGGCAATGTGTGTGTGTGTGTTTGTTTGTTCTGTATAGAAATCCAAACCGCCCGACCGATCTCGATGAAATTTGGCATGGGGGTAGTCCTCGAGGAGGAGAAGGTTCTTAGCTGGGTCTTGACCCCGTACCCCAACCCCCGGGGTCAAGGGGGCCCAAAAATGGGCCCCCCTGACCCCGGGATCAGAGAGGACCATTTTTTGGGACCATTTTTGGGTACAGATATCAGGTAAGCCAGTTTAAATATTGGCCCGGGCAACGCCGGGTAACTCATGCTAGTTATTATATATTTCAAAAACAAATAATATTTACATGTCTCCAGTTTATATAAAAGTCCACCACAAATATTTACAATATCTAAAGAGCGTTAACAATGCTGTTTTACGCATGCGCGTTTGACATTTTAACTCATGCGAGTTAAAATAATAAATTCGTGGTTTTTAATATAAAGTGCTGGCTATTAACCCATGCATTTAAAAAATATACGCAAGTTCGTCGCACCACAGGGCTACTAGGGACTTGCTTGTCGTTGTCGTTGAAAATATATGTTATTTGTTGAAAATATATATCAACATATATTAGTAGTACTATGTAGTTGTATGGAAACTCGCAGAAGCTAAGAAAAGTCTTTTCATCGAGAACCTTTAAAATACAAAATAAACTAAAAATTTAAAGAGTAAAGACACACATTAATTTTTTGAGGTCTACTGTTCAGTAATATTTTACTATGTATAGTTGCTAACAAATTTTATTTATTTATTTTTTTATATTTTATGTTTTATTTCTTTTTTATTTATTTTTATAGCTTAAATTGTTCTTTTTACATTTTATTATATTAATTGTTCTTTTATATTTAATACATATCGAGAAAATTGGTTTTGTTAATTATGAGATCTTTTAGTTTTTTCTTCAGGGCAATAAGATTATCCAATTTAGTAAGTTCTATATTTTGAGGTATTGTTTTGTTGTATAAATAGGGGCCACGGTATATAATTAAAAATCTCGAAAATTTTGTTTTTTTTATGGGCAATATAAAGTTTGTTCCTCGTGTGATATATCTGTTGGCGTTGGTTTGAAAAAAGTTATTAGTAAAATGAGTTGGGACAAGTCCGAGCTTATATTTGAGCATAAATAAAACATTTTGGTAGATGTTAATTTGATAGATATCTACATCAATAGCTATAGAATGCTTAAAAAAACATTTCTTAGTCGCAGTTTTTATTTATGGCGCACACTGTATCTTATTATCATTCGCCCCCACTTTGAGTTTACTTGGTCGTCGCATTTAAAGTCCGACATTGCTATTCTCAAGCAAGTCCAACATTGAGCAACAAAAACAATATCACCTATAAACACCTGTCCTGTGAAAATTGACTCCAACAGCTCAGTCTAACACTTGAAGAACGCCGTAAAAGAACAGACCTTATCGAGCAATTTAAAATTACGCGTCAACTTGAACTTGTCAGTTTTTTCGTTCCGCAAAAACTTTCAAACGGTAATGCAAAGTATTTTTTGAGACAGCATAACCAAAAACTAGAACGCCAGCTTGAACGAAATTGTGAAGAACGATATAACTTTTTTCAAATAAAGTTGTTGTCCCAGGGAATGTGCTTTCCCAAGCAGCAGTGAACGCTCCATCAATCAATGCTTTCAAAGACAGCATAACAAATTAACTTTTAGAGACAAAACTGCTGCTTTGCTTGTAGCTTCGGTGTTTTTATTTTCGCCAGCATAGAGGGGCATGGTGTAGCACCTCTTCATCAAACTATAAATTGGATTTATTGTATTTGTTTTTTTTTATCACTGAATGAATAAAATACCGTAGATTTCCCTAATTCCGAACAGTCCCTAATTCCGAACAGCTTTAGTTCACTTACTGTTACATCTTTTTTTTTTTGTGTGGGATTTTTAAAAGAAAAACTGATTAATAAATTGGAAGACACGGGTAGTGAGAAGATGAAAAAATATTTTCAAATATGTATTGATACCATAAAAAATTTTAATTGCAAGTAAAACACTTTTTAAAACTCTGAAAAACCAACAATATAAAACCGACTTAAAAAAAAAAAAAAGGACAAACCAAATTACATACTGCTCGATGTAGAACACTTTTATTAAAAGAGAATCATTCATAAATTTTTTAGGAGTAAAATTGGATGAAAATTTACAGTGGTATTCACATATAAATAGTATTGAAAAAAAATCTCAAAAAATATTGCAATGATGTTTAGGGCTAAACCTTTTCTAAATATATCATCCCTGAAAAAATTGTATTTTGCCTTTATCCATAGTTATTTGTCTTATTGTAATATTGTGTGGGGTAGTACTAACCATACAAAGCTAAAGAAACTCTACAACAAATAAAAACATGCGTGCAGAATAGTATTTGGAGCCGACAGAAGTGTTCCTTGCGAACCACTTCTACGTGTGCTCGGTGTTTTAAATGTGTATAAACTTAATTTACACCAAGTTTTATTATTTATGTTTAAAACAAAAAATGGATTATCTACAAAAATATTTCAATCTTATTTTAATAAAATTAACCATAAATACTCAACAAAGTTTTCAGATAACAACTTTATTGTTCCAAAGTATAAATTAAAATTAACTTCCTATTCAATTAAATACCGCGGACCTAATCAGTGGAAAAAGTTTCCAGATATTGTTAACAATAAACAGACTACATTAGAGCAATTTAAGGACGAAATAAAACGACTATTATTATTCATGGATATATCCAACTTTAAATGTTTATTTTAAAAATAAAAATAATCATATAAAAAATAGATTTAATTGTATCAGTGATTAATATAAATTAATACAAAATATTTAAAATAAAAAAATATATATAAAATATTATTGATGATGTTAATAATTTATCTAGTGATTAAATTAATTATGAAATTTCACTTCTTGTTGTGTTTAATCCTCGGGAAATTTTATTTTTTTTGACTTTTTTATTTTTTATTAAACATTTTAGCAATTGTTTTCAACACTTCTTAATAAAAAATAAAAAAAACTATTTTTTATTTCTAATTATATTAGTTATTTTCGGTTTTCATTTCTATTTGTTATTTTATATATTTTTTTACGTTACAGTAATGTAGAGTTTATTGCTATTATTTTTTTTTAAATGGGGCTCGGCGATAAGGCTGAATACGCCTTCTTCTTGCTCCAGCCAATAGTTTATATAAATGTATTTGCAATGTAAACATTTTTAAACGACGAAATAAATAATTACGAAAAAAAAACTTGATGGTGATTAATTATCTTAAAAAAAAAAGTCAAAAATTAGCAATACTTCGTAAGATATTTAAAAAATAGTATCTTTTTAGCATAATTTAAACGTTTCCCAAATTCAGAACAGAATTTGGAATGCATTTTATTTTTTGCAAAGGTTGGCGTTTTTACATGCAAATAACTAAAAACAATTCGTCACGTTGATTTGACAAGGTCCATATTTATACTTCCACTCAATCGTTCAAAAATAACTCCAAATAAAACTGCAATCGGCGCTATTTTTCAAGATGTATTAAATGACAAAATAGAAAATCGTTTTCCTGAAAAGTCTACCGATTCACAAGTTTCACTCAATAAAACTATTAGAATAAATTCAAAAAACTCAATGAATAGACTTTCAACAAAAGAAGTATTGCTCGAAGAACTAGGTAGCACCAAAAATGCCGTTAAACATCCGTCTTTTGATATTAATAAACCAGTGCTCGGTGTGCTTAGAGATAGATTATAGCCTCGTTCCGGTAGTAAAGAAAAAGGAACAATAATTAAAAGAAGAACAAGTTATAATATAACTGAACTATCTGCAATCACTCAGGACGAAATGACATCTTCTGTTAAAAAAAGAAAACTTGATGAAAAAGAAGCCAGAAAAGTTTTCAGAGAAAAAAAAATTCAGCAATTCTCAAAGAACAAAAGCTTAAAAAAAAGAAGAAATCTTTTAAAACTTAAAATACCCCGAAAAAGGTCTTAGAAATTTAACGAAATAACAAAGATGTCTACTAGTCGAAATATTGAGTGTCTTCCTGCCGCCAGCTGTAATCCCTATCATATCAATCGTCTTTGTATTTTCTGTAGCCTTTAAGACGAAGCTACAAGCAGAAAATGGGTTCCATAAGAAAAGTGTTCTAAATGTCGTGTATAAGGAATACATCAATTATCAATTTATCAATTATTACGAAACAATTGAACTCGCGTGCATGGAGTGTGAATAATGTCTTAAAACAATATTTTTTGATGTTTTAAAACAATATTTTTTGCATAATTCAACTTTTTCATTATAGTTTTTTAAAAATTATCAAATCTGTGCATTTAATTTAGGGTTGCCACCTCCAAATGAATTAGTATTCATTTGGAGATAGCAACCGTAGCTGTACAGATTTGATAATTTACTGATAACAGACAAATACAGATATACTGCTGCGATACTATTTAATAAAAACTAACTGCGATACTATTTGATGGCGAAGAATAATGGCGTGGTTATAATAATGCAGGGTAATGAAATAATAATTTTTAGTGAGCAAAATTTAGGGGTTACTGAGCAATGTTTCAGTCCTTGAATTA